>NC_064290.1:38416515-38420473 GCF_019186545.1 Solanum stenotomum
AAGCTGGACCACGGACTCGAACCGGGTACTGTAGCTAAACCTGGAATAAGTAAGCTGGACCACGGACTCTAACCGGGTACTGTAGCTAAGAATCAATATCCAACCATCCGTCGCGGGAAATATCACCAAACCGATTACCATAAATAATCCTTTTAGTCCGACCCTCATATACCCCAAATCGCCGAGGAAGTATCCAATAATGAGTAAGCTAGACCACGGACTTTAACCGGGTATTTGTAGCCGATATAAAAGCAGGGCATTATGGATACAAGGTCATAAGCTGAGTTACCGACTATCAGACCCAAGTCTGCTATATCAGTCTACAAGGAGCTAACCGTCCGAAACGACGTCGGAAAAAGTTTTACTGCCCAACGACATCCGAAACCTCGCAAGTCTATGGCAACACTAGTCTAAGCCTAGACTAAGGCCAAACATACTTCAAATCAATATTATCATATACACCACAAGATATGGATATTCAATAATATCAAGAGACATGCTGTCATAATCCAACACTTTCCCGAAATAAGGTCTAAGGCAGGAATTATAGAAATTTAGCATGCTCGACACCCGAACCCCTCCATACTCAAGCAAATCAATAAAAAAATGCCTAAACATGCTCAATCTCCCGAGAGAAAACCATAGCCTACCTGAAAGCCGACCACGCGTGCTCCAACTCACGGTACCGGATCTTTTCCCCTCCGAACGGTCTCCAAATGCTTCCCCACCAACAAAAGGTTAATCACCTCGTCATTACGAATATATTGACACTAAAATTATATTTTTCGGAGACGGACATAAAATCGGGTCTAAAACGGGATTGTGGGGCCCACAATTAGAATCTCGAAATCGAATCCGTGGAAACGTCCCAAATACCTTGCTAAACTAATACCCCAAAATTTAGCACAAACAGATGCTTAAAACACCGCAAATCAGCCACAACAATTAAAATTGGCAGCCCCTTGAACATCAATTTCAACCCAAACAGATTACACCACGACGATCCTTGCGAAAACTCTACAAGTTAGCCTCAAGAATGACTCAAAACGGACCTAAGATGATCAAGATCTCACATTTCAAAATTCAACAACAATTCAATCCGGAAATCACCCTAGCAGTGGCTAAAATTGATTCCTTACCTCAAACGAAGCCTCCTCTCGCGTTTCTGAGATACCGCTAGATTCCCCACGAAATTCTCTTGAGGTTAGCCTTTTGAATCACTTAATTTGGACTCAAAATGAAGGAGAAATCTTAAGTTGAAGTTGAGGGAAAAAAATGGACGAAATTCGTCCTAAATTCTGGAAATTTCCAGATTTCCACTCCGCTGCCACGTGGCTTTGCCACGTCACCGCCGCGTCAAAGTTCTACAACCCTTCAAACCTAAATTTCGATGTTTCGGACTCGTTCGGAGTCGGAAAAATACAAACCTTATATGGAATCTGATTGGAAATGATATTTCGGACTCAATAGTGAAGGCATAATTTCCATTTGGAGCTCGCTTCGATGAAAAGTGGGTCCCACACCCAGTATCGTTTTGAGCCAGATTCCACAACTGCCATCTAAAGCCTCGGGAACTGAACAAAGGGTCGTTCTAGACCAAAATTGATCTTCTGAAGCTAACCTAGCTGTCAGAATTTTCATTTGAGCACGACATCCAAGAAGGTTGACCAAAGTAAACTTTTCAAGTTATAAAAATCTCCAAAACAGGGAAACAGGCCTAAAACCCAAACGAACGACCAGGTGACCGAACAGTCAGTCCCAGCAAGTCATAAATGACATGGGGTCGCTACAGGAATGCTCTATACGAGGGAAAGAATTCTTTAATTTAAAAATGACCTGGAGGGTCATTACAATATCCACTACTAAAAGAACTTTCGTCCGCGAAAGTAAGAGTCAAGAAGTACCTGAATGCTCAAATAAGCCGGGGAACTGCGCCCGCATCTCATGCTCGATCTCCCAGGTAGCCTCCTCAACTGGACGATGTCTCCAACGGACCTTATTAACAGGAATGGCTCTCGAGCGCAATCTCCTCACATCTCTGGCTAGAATGACAACTGGCTCCTCTACAAATGTCAAACGATCATCCAACTCGACTGCATCATACTGGAGCACATGAGACTCATCAGGAACATACCGCCGCAACATCGAGACATGAAAAACCGGGTGGATGGCTGAAAATGCTGGAGGTAGGGCCAACTCATAAGCAACCTCCCCAACTGTCCGGAGTATCTCAAATGGCCCAATGTACCTGGGGCTAAGCTTGCCCCGCCTCCCAAACCTCATTACGCCCTTCATGGGCGACACACGGAGGAATACTCGATCACCAACAGAGAATCTCAAAGGCCGGCGCCTCCGATCCGCATAATTCTGGTGCCTACTCTGAGCCGTCCTGAGCCTATCCTGAATCACCCTCACCTGATCCAGGGCCTCCTGAAGCAAATCTGTACCACGCGGCCTAGGCTCTGTAGACTCAAACGAACCAACTGGAGAGCGACAACGCCTACTATATAATGCCTCGAATGGGGCCATCTGAACACTAGAGTGGTAGCTGTTGTTATACGCAAACTCTGCCAAAGGCAAATACAGGTCCCACTGACCCCCAAAATCCATAACACAAGCCCGCAACATGTCCTCAAGAACCTGAATCGTGCGCTCCGACTGACCATCAGTCTGCGGGTGGAAAGCTGTGCTAAGGTCAACACGGGTACCCAACTTATCCTGGAAGGTCCTCCAGAAGCTAGATGTGAACTGTGGGCCCCGATCTGAGATGATGGAAACAGGCACACGATGAACACGAACCACCTCTCGAATGTAGATACGGGCTAACCTCTCAACACTGTAGGAAGAATGGACAGGAATGAAGTGTGCTGACTTGGTCAATCGATCCACGATGACCCAAATACTATTAAGACCACGGGAAGTGCGAGGTAATCCTACAACAAAGTCCATAGTGATACGCTCCCACTCCACCAGTAATGCTGCCTCAGATCACGATACATCTTCGCTGTGCCCGGATGGATAGAGTATCTAGACTCATGGCCCTCAGAAAGTATCAACTGTATCAAATCCCCAACTCTCGGAACACATATGCGGCCGGCGAATCTCAACACTCCATCAGGATCTAAGGTAGCCTGACCACCATCACCCGCTAACTCTCGATCTCTAAGGGCCACCAAGGCCTCATCCTTAAACTGACAACCACGGACCCTATCAAGCAAGGAAGACTGAACTCCCATATAGGCCAAGACACGTCTAGAATCTGAGATATCCAACCGAATCATGCTATTGGCTAAGAACTGAATGTCCATAGCCAAGGGCCGCTCCTCAACAGATAAGAAGGATAGACTACCCATACTCACTGCCTTTCGGCTCAAGGAATCCGCTACCACATTCGCCTTGCCCGGATGATAGAGAATAGATAGGTCATAGTCCTTCAGGATCTCAATCCAACGACGCTGCCTCGAATTAAGGTCCCTCTGGCTCATGATGTACTGAAGACTCCTGTGATCGGTATAGATCTCACATCGAACTCCATACAAGTAGTGCCTTCAAATCTTAAGTGCAAAAATTACTGCCGCCAACTCTAAGTCATGGGTGGGGTAGTTGCTCTCATGAATGTTAAGCTGCCTCGACGCATAAGCAATAACCTGGCCCTGCTGCATCAATACACAACCCAAACCAACGCCGAATGCGTCACAATATACCGTGAAGCCCTCGCCCTCAACTGGAAGAGTCAATATAGGAGCGGCGGTCAATAACTCCTTGAGCCTCAAAAAGCTCGCCTCACACTCCTCTGACCAAACAAAGAGAACATCCTGGCGAGTCAACCGAGTCAAAGGCGCTGCTATAGTAGAAAATCCCTCAACAAAACGCCTATAGTAGCCTGCCAATCCGACGAAGCTACGAATCTCAGTCACAGAGGTGGGCCTGTGCCAATCACGAATAGCCTCAATCTTCG
>NC_064290.1:38424640-38425935 GCF_019186545.1 Solanum stenotomum
AGGCAGGAATTATAGAAATTTAGCATGCTCGACACCCGAACCCCTCCATACTCAAGCAAATCAATAAACAAATGCCTAAACATGCTCAATCTCCCGAGAGAAAACCATAGCCTACTGAAAGCCGACCACGCGTGCTCCAACTCACGGTACCGAATCTTTTCCCCTCCGAACGGTCTCCAAATGCTTCCCCACCAACAAAAGGTTAATCACCTCGTCATTACGAATATATTGACACTAAAATTATATTTTTCGGAGACGGACATAAAATCGGGTCTAAAACGGGATTGTGGGGCCCACAATTAGAATCTCGAAATCGAATCCTTGGAAACGTCCCAAATACCTTGCTAAACTAATACCCCAAAATTTAGCACAAACAGATGCTTAAAACACCGCAAATCAGCCACAACAATTAAAATTGGCAGCCCCTTGATCATCAATTTCAACCCAAACAGATTACAACATAACGATCCTTGCGAAAAACTCTACAAGTTAGCCTCAAGAATGACTCAAAATGGACCTAAGATGATCAAGATCTCACATTTCAAAATTCAACAACAATTCAATCCGGAAATCACCCTAACAGTGGCTAAAATTGATTCCTTACCTCAAACGAAGCCTCCCCTCGCGTTTCTGAGATCACCGCTAGATTCCCCACGAAATTCTCTTGAAGTTAGCTTTTTGAATCACTAAATTTGGACTCAAAATGAAGGAGAAATCTTAAGTTGAAGTTGAGGGAAAAAAATGGACGAAATTCGTCCGAAATTCTGGAAATTTCCAGATTTCCACTCCGCTGCTAAAAGAACTTTCGTCCACGAAAGTAAGAGTCAAGAAGTACCTGAATGCTCAAATAAGCCGGGGAACTGCGCCCGCATCTCATGCTCGATCTCCCAGGTAGCCTCCTCAACTGGACGATGTCTCCAACGGACCTTAACAGCCGGAATGGCTCTCGAGCGCAATCTCCTCACATCTCTGGCTAGAATGGCAACTGGCTCCTCTACAAATGTCAAACGATCATCCAACTCGACTGTATCATACTGGAGCACATGAGACTCATCAGGAACATACCGCCAAAACATCGAGACATGAAACACCGGGTGGATGGCTGAAAATGCTGGAGGTAGGGCCAACTCATAAGCAACCTCCCCAACTGTCCGGAGTATCTCAAATGGCCCAATGTACCTGGGGCTAAGCTTGCCCCGCCTCCCAAACCTCATCACGCCCTTCATGGGCGACACACGGAGGAATACTCGATCACCAACAGAGAATGTCAAAGGCCGGCGCCTCCGATCCGCATA
>NC_064290.1:38478356-38591776 GCF_019186545.1 Solanum stenotomum
CCATATAATGCCTCGAATGGGGCCATCTAAACACTAGAGTGGTAGCTGTTGTTATACGCAAACTCTGCCAAAGGCAAATACTGGTCCCACTGACCCCCAAAATCCATAACACAAGCCCACAACATGTTCTCAAGAACCTGAATCGTGCGCTCCGACTGACCATCAGTCTGCGGGTGGAAAGCTGTGCTAAGGTCAACACGGGTACCCAACTCAACCTGGAAGGTCCTCCAGACTGTGGGCCCCGATCTGAGATGATGGAAACAGGCACACCATGAAGACGAACCACCTCTCGAATGTAGATACGGGCTAACCTCTCAGCACTGTAGGAAGTATGGACAGGAATGAAGTGTGCTGACTTGGTCAATCGATCCACGATGACCCAAATATTATCAAGACCACGGGAAGTGCGAGGTAATCCTATAACAAAGTCCATAGTGATACGCTCCCACTCCACCAGTAATGTTGCCTCAGATCACGATACATCTTCGCTGTGCCCGGATGGAAAAAGTATCTAGACTCATGGCCCTCAGAAAGTATCAACTGTATCAAATCCCCAACTCTCGGAACACAGATGCGGCCGGCGAATCTCAACACTCCATCAGGATCTAAGGTAGCCTGACCACCATCACCCGCTAACACTCGATCTCTAAGGGCCACCAAGGCCTCATCCTCAAAATGACAACCACGGACCCTATCAAGCAAGGAAGACTGAACTCCCATATGGGCCAAGACACGTCTAGAATCTGAGATATCCAACCGAATCATGCTATTGGCTAAGAACTAAATGTCCATAGCCAAGGGTCGCTCCTCAACAGATAAGGAGGATAGACTACCCATACTCACTGCCTTTTGGCTCAAGGCGTCCGCTACCACATTCGCCTTGCCCGGATGATAGAGAATAAATAGGTCATAGTCCTTCAGGAGCTCAATACAACGACGCTGCCTCGAATTAAGGTCCCTCTGGCTCATGATGTACTGAAGACTCCTGTGGTCGGTATAGATCTCACATCGAACTCCATACAAGTAGTGGCTTCAAATCTTAAGTGCAAAAGCTACCGCCGCCAACTCTAAGTCATGGGTGGGGTAGTTGCGCTCATGAATCTTAAGCTGCCTTGACGCATAAGCAATAACCCGGCCCTGCTGCATCAATACACAACCCAAACCAACGCCGAATGCGTCACAATATACCGTGAAGCCCTCGCCCTCAACTAGAAGAGTCAATGTAGGAGCGGTGGTCAATAACTCCTTGAGCCTCAAAAAGCTCGCCTCACACTCCTCTGACCAAACAAAGAGAACATCCTGGCGAGTCAACCGGGTCAAAGGCGCTGCTATAGTAGAAAATCCCTCAACAAAACGCCTATAGTAGCCTGCCAATCCGACGAAGCTACGAATCTCAGTCACTGAGGTGGGCCTGTGCCAATCACGAATAGCCTCAATCTTCGCCGGATCAACCCTAATACCCTCCTTGGACACCACGTGCCCCAAGAAGGCTACAGACTCAAGCCAAAACTCGCACTTTGAGAACTTGGCATAAAGCCGCTGATCTCTCAAAGTCTGGAGCACTATCCTCAAATGTTGCTCATGCTCACTCGGGCTCCGCGAGTATACCAGTATGTCATCAATGAAGACAATGACAAATAAATCAAGGTATGGCCTGAACACACGTATCATCAAGTCCATGAAGGCGGTAGGGGCATTAGTCAACACAAACGACATCACCAAGAACTCATAATGGCCCTAACGAGTCCTAAATGCGGTCTTAGGGACGTCCGCTGCCCTAATACTCAACTGGTGGTAGCCAGATCTTAAATCAATCTTAGAAAATACCACGACACCCTGAAGCTGATCAAACAAATCATCAATACGAGGCATGGGGTAACGGTTCTTCACCGTCACCTTGTTCAGCTGCCTGTAGTCAATACACAATCGCATAGGACCGTCCTTCTTCCTCACGAAGAGGACTGGGGCACCCCAAGGCGATACACTAGGCCGAATGAATCCCTTACCCAAGATATCCTGAAGCTGAACACTGAGCTCCTTGAGCTCTGTAGGAGCCATCCGATTTGGCGGAATAGAAATAGGGCGAGTACCTGGCTCAAGCTCAATCGGAAAATCAACATCACGCTCTAGGGGTAGGCCAAGTAGATCAGTAGGAAAAACATCTACGAAGTCACGAACAACAGGAACTGACTCAACCGGAGGAACCTCCCTACTCACATCACGTACATAGGCCAAATATGATAAGCATCCGCTAGCCACTAGCCTCCTAGCACGAATAAAAGAGATAACCCCAACTGCTGTGCTACCACGAGATCCCTGCCACACCACCGGAGGAATACCGGGAATGGCTAAGGTAACGGTCTTAGAAAAGCAATCTAAAACAGCGCGATAAGGGGATAACCAATGCATGCCCAGAATCACATCGAAATCAACCATGTCAAGCAATATAAGGTCAGCCCGGGTGTCACGCCCCTGGATAGTAACTAAGCAAGATCGAAATACCTGATCCACTACTAAAGACTCACCCACGGGGGTCGACACACGCAATGGCGCTACCAGAGGCTCAGACATCATACTGAATCGAGAGGCATAGTAAACAGAAACATACGAAAAAGTAGAGTCTGGATCAAATAAAGCCAAGGCGGGCTGCTGGCATAATAACACTGTACTTGTGATCACATCGTCCGAGGTCTCAGCATCTGCTCTAGCTGGAGCTGCATAATAGTGGGTCTGGACTCCTCTACCCTGTGCATCGGCTCTGCCCCCTAATCTGCCTCTTTGTGGACCACCCCGTATACCCTGGTGACCACCCCTACGGTCCTGTCCCTGGCCTCTGCCTCTAGCTGGAGGTGCTGGCGCATGCCTAACTGCCTGTGGAGCGGGTAAGGCTAACCTGCGATGGGGACACTCGCGGGCCCAATGATCTAACTCCCCACACTCATAACACCCCTGGGACTGTCGACTGAGAGCTGGAGGTCGGCTACCCCGGCCACAAGAACCCATCTGTGAACTATCTCGGCCCCGACTAGGACCGGCACTAAATCCAATATGGCGGTGCTGATCACCCTCCGATGCCTGGAGAGAAGCCTGGAAGGGGCTACTAGACTGACCTGACTGAAACCTGTCTTGAGATCTATCATAAGATTCTCGGGGTCTGAAACGGCGCCTATCATGGCTATCCTCCTGTCTAGCTCTCTTGCCGCTGCCCCTTTGGGCCTCGCGACGGAGCTGCTCGATAGTGCGGGCATGGTCCACTACATCCAGAAATGAGCGGCCCGCTGAGACTAAAGACTGAGTCTCAATCCGCAACTGTAGTCTCAAAACCCCGAACAAAACAACGAACCCTCTCCTCCTCAGTAGGTAATATCATGGCGGCATGCCTGGACAGGTCGTGGAATCGGGCCTCATACTCTGATACTGTCATGGAGCCCTGCTCTAACCGAGCAAACTGATCTCTGATGCTCCTGGGAATAAATCGGGCCAAGAAGGCCTCTGAAAACTCAGTCCATGTGACCGGTGGAGACCCAGCTGGCCTGGTCTCTAAGTATGTACGCCACCACTGCCTGCCGGGACCGTCTAACTGGTAAGCGGTGAAGTTTGCTCCTCTCGACTCCACTAAACCCAAAGTCTGTAGCCGCTCGCGGCAAGTAACTAGAAACTCGTGGGCATCCTCCCCCACTGCCCCAGAAAACCTCGGTGGTGATAGTCTAAGGAACACCCCGAGCATCTTCTGCTCCCGTAGTGGCATGACGCCCTCCAAATCGTCAGGCTGAACAACCGGTGCCGCTAGCTGCTGAATAACCGGTACCGCTGGTGTAGGCTGACCCTGCGGTATGGAACGGCTAGAGCTGGGGCCTGCTGCATACCCCCAATGGCAGCTAGTATCTGTACGAGCATCGCCTGTATATCTAGAGCTGCCACAGGCTCGGGCGGTGGCTGGGCTAGTCCCGGGCCTATCGGTTGCTGCTGTGCTGGAACTGTTGGTGGCTCTATCACCGGCTCCGGAGTTTCCTCTCCGTCCTGGGCTGGTTCTGTAGCTCTGGCACGACCTCGAGGTCGGCCTCTACCCCTAGCTGGGGCCCTACCACGCGTGCGAGCCATCCCTATAAAAGAGTGGTACAAGTAAAATTTCAGAAACCGATAAGACATACAATGCACGACAGTGATACAAAAGCGACACGTTCCTGAAGACATCCTGTAGCCTCCCGAAGATAAGTAACGGACGTCTCTGTACCGATCTGCAGGACTCTACTAGACGTTAGCTCTGTACAAGTGAGACCGACGAGCCTGGAGCTCTGATACCAATTTGTCACGACCCGATTTATCAAGTCATGATGGCACCTACTATAACCCACCAGCAGGTAAGCCAACCCGTAACCCGGAACAACAAGTAATGGGTCTGAGGGTAGAAATTAAACAAGAGTAGGCAAATAACAATATAAACAGGCGGAAGCAAACCAAAGACATATATACAAATAAAGATCCCTCCCAGAACCTGGAAGTCACCAGTACAGAGCTACTACAAAATGAGTACAAGTCCCAAAACTGGACAAGAGAGACTAGATTGTCTCGAAAGGAAAAAGTCAAGTCTATATATACAGATGGAGACTAAAATAGTACAAAACGCCGTGTGCTCACCCCCGTCTCCGAATAAGTCTACTCCAAGCTCGATCAATGCTGGCTACTAGTGCTCGGACCTGCATCACAAAATAGATGCAGAGCGTAGCATGAGTACCAAAACAACAGGTACCCAGTAGGCATCATCGGCCGACTGAGCAAGATAAGCAAAAGTAAACTGAAGTGCAAATAAAGGGTCACATCAAGTGCAAAGAGTAGTAAATGGGGCTATGTACACGAGCGTACAGGCAACAAAGTCAAGTAATCTAACTAACTCCGTCGGGCTCCCATAAACCCGACGGGTACGCTCGTGCACAATAAAAGAAACCACCTGCACGGACCCCTATAAGTCCGGCAGATGCACCGGTTGTTGAAGTAAAATAATGGAGTTAGAAGGTCTATCACAATATTACCAATTTCCGGACTTTTAACTGAACCATTCCCAATCATATTCTAGGATCTCATTACGTCCCGGACTTTAATCGAAATCTCTCCAACCTCTAAAACCTCAACCTATAGATGAGATTAATCAAGACTAAACTGAAGCTTTAGTGAGGAATTGGGAGGACCCCACGTGCAAGCTGGACCACGGACTCGAACCGGGTACCATAGCTAATGAGTGAACCTATATTGGCTCCACGGACTCGAACCAGGTGCTGTAGCCAAAGGTCGGGCACGGGTGGGCTGGACCACGGACTCTAACCGGGTACTGTAGCCAAAACCAGATCACAGGTAAGCTGGACCACGGACTCTAACCGGGTACTGTAGCTAAGCCTGGACATAAGTAAGCTGGACCACGGACTCTAACCGGGTACTGTAGCCGATAGAAAAGCAGGGCATTATGGATACAAGGTCATAAGCTGAGTTACCGTCTAACTAAGGCTCAGACTATCAGACTTAACTCTGCTATATCTGTCTACAAGGAGCTGACCGTCCGAAACGACGTCGGACAAAGTTCTACTGCCCAACGACATCTGAAACCTCGCAAGTCTATGGCAACACTAGTCTAAGCCTAGACTAAGGCCAAACATACTTCAAATCAATATTATCACATACACCACAAGATATGGATATTCAATAATATCAAGAGACATGCTATCATAATCCAACACTTTCCCGAAATAAGGTCTAAGGCAGGAATTATAGAAATTTAGCATGCTCGACACCCGAACCCCTCCATACTCAAGCAAATCAATAAACAAATGCCTAAACATGCTCAATCTCCCGAGAGAAAACCATAGCCTACCTGAAAGCCGACCACGCGTGCTCCAACTCACGGTACCGGATCTTTTCCCCTCCGAACGGTCTCCAAATGCTTCCCCACCAACAAAAGGTTAATCACCTCATCATTACGAATATATTGACACTAAAATTATATTTTTCGGAGACGGACATAAAATCGGGTCTAAAACGAGATTGTGGGGCCCACATTTAGAATCTCGAAATCGAATCCGTGGAAACGTCCCAAATACCTTGCTAAACTAATACCCCAAAATTTAGCACAAACACATGCTTAAAACACCGCAAATCAGCCACAACAATTAAAATTGGCAGCCCCTTGATCATCAATTTCTGGAGAAACGAGACCCTTTCAACCCAAACAGATTATACCACGACGATCCTTGCGAAAAACTCTACAAGTTAGTCACAAGAATGACTCAAAACGGACCTAAGATGATCAAGATCTCACATTTCAAAATTCAACAACAATTCAATCCGAAAATCACCCTAGCAGTGGCTAAAATTGATTCCTTACCTCAAATGAAGCCTCCCCTCGCGTTTATGAGATCACCGCTAGATTCCCCACGAAATTCTCTTGAAGTTAGCCTTTTGAATCACTTAATTTGGACTCAAAATGAAGGAGAAATCTTAAGTTGAAGTTGAGGGAAAAAAATGGACGAAATTCGTCCTAAATTCTGGAAATTTCTAGATTTCCTCACCGCCGCGTCAAAATTCTACAACCCTTCAAACTTAAATTTCGATGTTTCGGACTCGTTCGGAGTCGGAAAAATACTAACCTTATATGGAATCTAATTGGAAATGATATTTCGGACTCAACGGTGTAGGCAGAATTTCCATTTGGAGCTCACTTCGATGAAAAGTGGGTCGCACACCCAGTATCGTTTTGAGCCAGATTCCACAACTGCCATCTAAAGCCTCGGGAAGTGAACAAAGGGTCGTTCTAGACCAAAATCGATATTCCGAAGCTAACCTAGCTGTCAGAATTTTCATCTGAGCACGACTTCCAAGAAGGTTGACCAAAGTCAACTTTTGAAGTTATAAAAATCTCCAAAACAGGGAAACGGGCCTAAAACCCAAACGAATGACCAGGCGACCGAACAGTCAGTGCCAGCAAGTCATAAATGACTTGGGGTCGCTGCAGGAATGCTCTATACGAGGAAAAGAATTCTTTAATTTAAAAATGACCTGGAGGGTCATTACAAAAGGGGAGGGTGAACGTGATCTGTGGGCAAAAATAGTGCATAGGGCGGCGGTAGAGACTATTTTGATTTTTGGGAAGGGTTGAAAAGTCTTGGGCTAATTTCGGCAGTCCGATCATTTGATCGGACGGTTAATAAAAATAAAGGGTTTAAAAAATGATTAATAATAATATTATATATATATATATATATATATATATATATATAAAGATAAATTAATTAAAGCCGTTGGAATAAATCGCATGGCCAAGATCGGAGTTAAAGAAGCACAATCCATGTGCTTCCTACGTGGCACGTGCGGATTTGCCTAATTAAACTGACATGGACTGCCAAATTCTGCTCAAGTTAGGTCCCTTTAAATTATAACTGCTTCTTTATTAAATAGCCATAATTTATTAAATTAAAACTAATTATTTTGCAAGACAAGCTTATTTGATAAAATTAGTCATTCTAAAAATAAAATGAATAAAAATTAGTAACTCATTAATTAATTAAGTCTTCCGAATTTTGAAAAATGTCGAAAATATTTATCGCAATAATAGAAATTATATTTAATTAGAAAAAGTGAGTTAACCCTTAAAAACTATATTTATTTGACGTGAAATTTAAAAATGAGAAAGTAAGTAGTAATATTTATATAATATATTTAATTTTTTATAAAAATATAGTATTTATGAAATAAAATAAATAATTAAAAATCTTTTTGTATTCCTACAAAAATTTCATAAGATATATTTATTTTATTATTATTATTATTAAAACTTTAGTTAAATCAATGTGCTGAGCCAAAATTAGGTGTCAACAGCTTGCCCCTTTCTTTGTCCGTGGAGGAGAGTATAGAAGACATGGACAAAGAAACATTTACATGATCCAATTTTAGATGACCCACCAAAATACACCTTGAGGAAAATATGACAGGAAATGTTTATGGAGTTATGGCCGAACTCTGGCTTCTGAGCTGCCTACATATCTCTAGTTTCATTAGAAATAAAGTCATATATAGTTCGACGATGTAGGAGCATATCAAATTTTGATTAAAATCTGCCCTAGTATCGAATTATGGTAACACTGCAATCTTTTCGATGGTGAGGTATGAAGAGATTAGCACGAATAAAGGGACAAGATCTAGTCCTTAAGAAACTTGAATGAGAAATGCTCCATAGCAATTTCTACGTAACACCTATGGTAGAGAGATGAATTTTCAAAAGGATTGCCTTAGTCTCGAGTAATAATGAACTGAGACATGAGAGAGGTATAAGTAAGATTTTAATCTGAACTTTTGAAGATAGAGTTGAGTTGAGTTTTGAAAGTGAATCCTTGACGTAGCTAGTGATGCTTGACATTGCACTAACTTGCATTAGTTTACTTCTTAGAGGGAGTTCCTCGTTGTAATGCGTTGTCCTGCAAAACATGTAAAATGGTGAAAAGTACCTGTTGCAGTTCAAAAATTATAAATCGAAATAATAATTTAAAGAGTAGAGTGTAGATGTTCAAACGATTGTTGATGTCTCCTTTTTGTGTTGTGAATGTGATGTAGGTAAAGTAACTTGTAATGTAGAGGCCTCCGACTGGCGGGACGGTTGTAATGTAAAAGCCTGCATCCGGTTGTGTAAAGCTTGTAATGTAAAACCTCCGACTGGCGGGGTTGTTGTAATGTAAAAGCCTATATCCGGCTGTGTAAAGCTTGTAATGTAACATATTATTATTAGTGTATGACAATGTCACTATGTTTGCATGCCCCCGATCGGTGAAGCTTCGGTGGCGTTGCTACGATGTTAGTCTCTGATTGGTGGAGTGTTGCCTCTTTTGCTTATATATCGGCTCTGATTGGAAGAATTCAATCGATGTTTTCTAAGTACAGCCTCCGGTTGACGGAGTTTGAAGATGTTTGCTATGTACAGCCTCCGATCGGTGGAGTTTGAGGGATATTTGCTATGTACAACCACAAACTTGTAGAGTTTGGAGCTGTTAGGCGGTGGCCTCTGATTGGCGGAGTTATTGATGAGGTTAGATTACAAGCTCCAATTGGTGGAGTTGTTTTGACAGAAAGCTAACTATTCTATTTTCTGACAAGGGGACGCTCTCTTCTGTATTTGATTAGGATCTTGAGCGTACCTGCAAAAGTTTAAATGAAATATTCTTAGACATAAGATGCAAGTTGAAGTACTTCTTGTAAATAAAGTAGGGAAAGAGTTTTTTGGCTCATGATTGTGAGAAGTCAAATGGCGCCTTTTGTCGTGCCCACAGACTTGATGTTATTTACTTCATTCATGTGTTTCGGCACTAAAAGAAAATTTTTAGTTTGGGAGGGGGTGTTGATTTGGGTCGATTCGCGGACTGAAGCCTTGTCACTGGAATCCTTCGATGTCTTCTTAGTCCCGCATATAGTTTCTTAAGCTAGAGACTAGGAAGGTGGAAGAGTAGAAAAAATCCTTTTGAAAAAAATTAGCTTGTTTTACTAGAAAAGAAGTATACCACGTATATATTAGGTATATATATATAGTAATTCTCCAGCGTTTTTAGATTATGACATGTTCCGAATTACATCAAGCTTTCCATTTTGTTGACTATATCCAACAGTCTTCTGGTAGCTTCTACTCTTCTAATGAAGCTTTCTTAGCTCTTTTGTTGACACTTTGACAATCGATATTCTTCATATTCTAAGGTTACGCTAACTATGACGAAGTGTTCCCTAAGGGTGAGAAAAAAAATGGAAATTATGCAGTGCATTTATCAACCCTAACTGGGGCTGCCTATGTATCCCCAAAGTATGAATCAGATCGTAACGTAGTTCGAATACAAGTGGGAAAAATAGAACTATGTAATGCAATGACCTAGCATGACTGAAGCTGCCTACATATCCAAGTGGAATCGGGTCGTAACGTAGTTGAGATAAAAATAGGAAAGTGGAAAATGCAGGGGAAAAGTAAGAATATGTAATGCAATGACCGGGCTTGACTCAGGCTGCCTACGTATCCAAGCGGAATTAGGTCATAATGTAATTCCAATACAACAGGGGAGAGTGAAAAATTTGAAATGCAATGACTGGGCCTGACTCAGGCTGCCTACGTATCCAAACAGAATTAGGTCAGGAAGTAGTTCAGATACAATAGATAAGAGAAAAAATGCAAGGGAAAAGTAAGAATATGTAATGCAATGACCGGGCCTGACTTAGGCTGCCTACGTATCTAAGCGGAATCATGTCAGGACGTAGTTCAAATACAAAAGAAAAGTTAAAAACATGGAATGCAATGATTGGACCTGACTCAGGCTGCCCACGTATCCAAGCGGAATCTGGTCAGGACGTCATTCAGATACAATAGAAAAGTGAAAAATATGCAAGGGACCAAATCCGACAAGGATTGCCTACGTATCCCACCGAGGTAATTTAGGTCGAGCGGAGTTCTAAATACATAGAAATGATGATTTGGGGTTTAGTAAGGGAGACCAGATTTGATATGGATTGACCACTGAAACGACCCCCCAAAAAAAAAAAAAAACTCGAAAATATGCTTCGAAAACACCTATAATTGTAATTTCCATATATCTCAAAATCTGTACATTATTTCGGAAATTCGACTTCATATTCTTATTCAAGGGGTGAAATTGAGTGGGAAATGGGTCTAACCCGAATTTAAGAGCAACTGTATCAAAATTTGAAAATCGCAAAAAATGCGATTTGGAGGGTCAACCTTAAAGGGGCATATCTCTTAGCACACAAGGAACTGGAAGGGTCACACCCTATTAAATTAAAGCTCTTTGAGTTAGCTTTCCAACGCACTTGGTTTCACCTCATTCCGAGTTAGGATGAGGGAGTTATGACCATTTTCGTAAAACTTGTCTGTGCAGATTTGCAATTTCCAGTGAGCTTTTTTTTTGGCGGGTTGGGGACGTTTTTTTATAAAAAGGGGATATGTCCCATACTTAGTCATTTTTTTTAACTTCAAAAACACTCTCTAAGCCCTCTCGAAAATTCCACCAAGATCCTCAACCAAATTCAAACATCTCAAGCTCTAATTCCGAATTCAAGACTCAATCTCAAGCTTCAATTCTCCATTCCAATCTTCATCAAGGATTCTCCACAGTTGAGGTATTTGGGTTTGATTCTGGAAACCTTCCTTTCCACAAGTCCAACCATTTATCCTCTATTTCTACTTCAAGTTTATGGTTATTTATGGTTATTTATGAACTCTTGAAGTATGGAATTCCTACTACACACCCTATTATGGTCTATTTTGCATATTATCATGAAATGGAATTATTATGTGATGTTTATTGTTTTCATGCTTCCATGATCAAATTATGAAGGTTGATATATATATATATGTATGTTGTTGGTGGGTTGATTTATATGGATTTTGGAATTGGTTGGACTTAGTACTCTTGAAATGCATGATTTTATTTACATGAACAGTAGCCCACCATGTGGTTGATAAAATGCCCACTTATAGAATTCTTAGGAAATGGAAGGTCCAATGTACGTCCTATGAGTCGGATGGTCATATAATCATTGAAATAATGATGAAATGGATACATGTATATGATTTTCTCTATATAAGTGTTGTGAGTCGACCATGCCTAGCTCGGGGGGTTGTAGGCCCGGGTAACCGTATCGAGTGGTTGGTATCTTGGTTTCCTAGTACGGGGGGTAGTAGGCCCGTATAACCATATCGAAGGGTTTGTACCTTGGTCCGTAGCTCGGGGGGTGGTAGGCCCGCGTAACCACATGAGGGGTTTGTACCTCTTTCGCCTCTCCAAGGGGGTGGTAGGCCTTGGAAATACTATATTGATGGTCACTCGCCACACATGTACTACGCCCCACTAAATATGATTTTTATGTAAGCATCATTATACATATCATCTCATTAATATGCTATCTATCGGGTATGATTATGCATTTTGCCTATGATGTTCATCTATTGTTGCATTGCATTGCATCCCATATACTTAGTACATTCAAACGTACTAATGCATACTATATGCCTACATGATGTCACCATGTAGGGACCGGAGCACCGCTTGACCATCCTCCTCCGCGTGGCTAATATGATTTTCTATCGAGGTTATTTGTGAGTCCTCCATTTCGGGGACGTTGCTTATGATCTCTTGCTTTGTATAAGACTTTTCCTTTTTAGTTATGTTTTGACTATGAGGGTGAGCCCGGTAGTTTGTCTTGGCCCCCGCTAAGTACCTATGTTTAGAGGTGGTGTTGGACAAGTTGTGTATTATGCTTGAGCTTGACTCATCTATGGTATTTATGTATCATTTCTTTTTTTTTTCTCTTGCTCCCTTAGTCCCGATTTCCCCCTTGACTATGCTTATTGCTTATGGTCATTTTAATTGCTTCCGCGACCAAGGATGTGTAATTATATGCTATGAGGCTTGTTTGGGGTTCCTTCGGGTTCGCCATTCGCCAATCACGTCTAGGCCCTAGGCTTGGGTCGTGACAAACTTGGTATCAGAGCACTAGGTTGATAGATCCTCGGAGTCCAACACAGCGCGTTGATTAGGGTCCAATTCATGGTTGTGTTGTGCACCACAACTATGGGTAGGAGGCTGTGAGACGTTTTAGGAAATGTTTCCCTTCTCCATGTTCTAAGTCGTGCTATAGAGTTGAATTAAATTCTTCCCTAACAGTTGTTCTTTGCTATGCTAGATCATGCCTAATACAAGAGGAAGATGATCCCGCGTACCCAAGGAACAACCGACCAATGGGGATCTTCGGGATGCCCTTACTTTATTTGCACAAGCTATGGCTAATCAAGCAAACCACGGGGCCCAAGCCCCTCAGGCTCCTACCCCGGCATCTCGGGTGAGAGACTTCGTGCGGTTGAATCTCCCGAAATTCTATGGGTCTAAGTTAGATGAAGACCCTCAAGAGTTCATTGATGAAGCCACAAGATATTAGCTATCATGGGCATGAGCTCAGAAGATAAGGCGGAGTTGGCGGCCTACCAACTAAAAGGGGTGGCCCAAATATGGTACAACCAATGGAAGGAAGAGAAGGGGGCAAACTATGTGGTGCTTTGGGAAGAGTTCAAAACGGCTTTTCTTAATGGATTCTTTCCTCTTGAGCTTAGGTAAGCCAAATTGGTGGAGTTCATGAATTTAAAACAAGGGTCTATGAGTGTGAGGGAGTATGCTCTCAAGTTTAACCAACTTTCAAGATATGCTCCACACTTGGTTTCCGACTCACAGTCTAGAATGAACAAATTCGTGATGGGTGTGTCCGACCTAGTGAGTGAAGAATGCCGGTCCGCAATGTTGATTAGTGACATGGACTTGTCCCGCTTGATGGTCTATACCGAACAAATGGAGGAGGAGAAGTTGAGGAAGATGAGGGGTCATGAGGCTAAGAGGGCCCGTTTTGAGGGCAAATTCCAAAGTCGAAGCGGAGGCCGGTTTCATCAAGGCCAAGGGTCTTCTCATATGCCCCATAGGGGGTTTGCCAATGATGTTCCAAGGGCCCAAGGTGTTGGTGGTATGGATCCTATTGATGTATGTCCGAAGTGTGGTAAGGGCCATGATGGCCCGTGCTTGAGAAATACCGGTGCTTGCTACAGTTGTGGGGAAATGGGGCACAAGGCAATGGATTGTCCTCGAGATCGCAACAAGGGTAAGGAGGTCCGTCCACAAGGTTCCAATGAGGTTCCTTTGGGGAGAGGGGGCCGATAAGATGGTGCCCCAAGGCACAATCGATTTTATACTTTGCATGGAAGGCAAGGGGTCGATGAAGTCCCCGACGTTGTTACTGGTATGTTGAAAATCTTTGACTTTGATGTATATGCATTAATTGATCTGGGTGCCTCTCTTTATTTTGTCACCCCCTTTGTTGCCAAAAAGTTTCATATTGAGCCCGACTTGTTGCGTGAGTCATATAAGGTGTCTACTCCTATTGGTGCATATATTGTTGCTAGGAAGGTCTATAGAAATTGTCCTATTTGCATCTTGCATAAAGTATTGCCTTGTGATCTTGTTGAGTTGAACATGGTCAATTTTGATGTTATTCTTGGGATGGATTGGTTGCCTGCATTCTATGCTTCCATTGATTGTAGAACTCGTATGGTCAAGTTCCAATTTCCAAGTGAACCCATTCTTGAGTGGGAAAGCCAAAATGTAGTAGTCAAGGGTACGTTCATCTCTTGCATTAAAGCCCGTAAGTTGATCTCTAAGGGGTGTCTCTATCACCTTGTGAGGGTTAGAGATGTGGAGTCCAAAACCTTCATATAGAGTCAGTTCACGTCGTAAATGAATTCCTTGATGTCTTTCCTAATGACCTTCCCGGTGTTCCTCCCGAAAGGGAAATAGATTTTGGCATAGACCTCCTCCCCGATACTCAACCCATTTCTATCCCCCCTTATCGTATGGCCCCGGCGGAGTTAAAGGAGTTGAAGGAACAATTGAGGGACTTGTTGGAGAAGGGTTTAATTAGGCCTAGCCAATCACCATGGGGTGCACCAGTGTTGTTTGTGAAGAAGAAAGATGGGTCCCTTAGGATGTGTATTGATTACCGGCAACTCAATAGGGTCACTGTCAAGAATAAATATCCTCTTCCTAGGATTGATGACTTGTTCGACCAATTGCAAGGGGCTAGCCACTTCTCTAAGATTGATCTTCGGTCCGGGTATCATCAAGTGAAGGTGAGGGAGTGTGACATTCCCAAGACAGCCTTCCGGACTAGGTATGGGCATTATGAATTTGTGGTCATGTCCTTTGGGTTGACCAATGTACCGGCTATCTTCATGGACCTAATGTATAGGGTCTTTAAACCCTACCTTGATTCCTTTCTTGTGGTCTTCATTGATGATATTTTAATCTATTCGCATAGCGAGGAAGAACATATAGGTCACTTGAGGGTTGTGTTGCAAAGATTGAGAGAGGAGAAGTTGTATGCCAAGTATGAAAAGTGTGAATTTTGGTTGAGGGAGGTTGCCTTCCTAGGTCATGTGGTGTCGGGGGATGGTATTAAGATAGACCCTAAGAAGACCGATGTGATTAGAAATTGGCCTAGGCCATTGACCCCGTCGGATATTAGGAGCTTCTTGGGCTTAGCGGGTTACTACCGGAGATTTGTGAATGAGTTTTCTTCTATTGCTTCTCCTATGACTAAGTTGACACAAAAGAAGGCTAAGTTTCAGTGGACCGACGAGTGCGAAAGGAGTTTTCAAACCTTGAAAGATAAACTTGTGTCCGCTCCTATATTGTCACTACCGGATGGGCTTGAGGGATTTGTTATGTATTGTGATGCTTCTAGAGTTGGCTTGGGTTGTGTCTTAATGCAAAATGGTAAGGTGATAGCCTATGCTTCTAGACAACTCAGTGTGCATGAAAAGAACTATCCTACGTATGATCTTGAATTAGCTGCGGTGGTGTTTCCTTTAAAGATTTGGCGTCATTACTTGTATGGGGTACATGTTGATGTGTTCACCGATCATAAGAGCCTCCAATATTTCTTCACCCAAAAAGATCTCAACTTGAGACAAAGAAGGTGGCTAGAATTTCTTAAAGATTATGATATGAGTGTGCATTATCATCCCGGTAAAGCTAATGTGGTGGCGGATGCTTTGAGTAGGGTGTCTATGAGTAGCCTAGCTCATGTTGATATTAGTGATAGGGAAATGGCTAGGGAGGTGCATCGGTTGGCTAGGTTGGGGGTTAGGTTGGAAGAGGTTGGTAATGGTGGTGTGGTCGTTGTTGATGGTGCTAGGTCTTCCTTGGTTGATGAGGTGATAGCAAAACAAGATCTTGACTCTTCCTTGTTAGAATTGAAGGCCTTGGTGAAAGAGGGAAAGGTGGAAGTTTTCTCCCAAGGGGGAGATGGTGCCCTTAGGTACCAAGGTAGGTTGTGTGTGTCTTGTGTTGATGGTTTGAGGGAGAAAATTCTTGAGGAGGCTCATAATTCTTCCTACTCTATTCACCCCGGTTCCACCAAAATGTATAGAGATTTGAGGGATGTGCATTGGTGGGGAGGCATGAAGAAGGACATTGCCAAATTCGTCTTCGGTTGTCATAGTTGTCAACAAGTCAAGGCCGAACATCAAAGGCCGGGTGGTATAACCCAAGACATGGAGATTCCTACTTGGAAGTGGGAAGAAATTAATATAGATTTTGTAGTTGGTTTACCCAAGACTAGAAAAGGTTTTGATTCTATTTGGGTGGTGGTTGATAGGATGACAAAATCGGCTCATTTTCTACCGGTAAAGACAACATATGGGGCGGAAGATTATGCAAGGTTATATATTCATGACTTGGTAAGGTTGCATGGGATTCCTCTATCCATCATATCGGACCGTGGTACTTAATTTACTTCACACTTTTGGAAGTCCTTTCAAAGGGATCTAGGTACGAGAGTTAAGCTTACTACGACCTTTCACCCGAAAATGGATGGACAAGCCGAAAGGACTATCCAAACACTTGAGGATATGCTTAGGGCTTGTGTATTGGAGCTTAAGGGTAGTTGGGATGATCATCTTCCATTGATTGAGTTTGCCTATAACAATAGCTATCATTCTAGCATCGGTATGGCTCCTTTTGAGGCTCTCTATGGGAGGCGTTGTACATCACCGATTGGGTGGTTTGAGATTGGTGAGGTAGCTTTGTTAGGACCAGATCTAGTTATGGAGGCTCTTGAGAAGGTTAGGATGATTAGAGAAAGGTTGAAGACGGCCCAAAGTCGCCAAAAGTCCTATGCCGATGTGAGGAGAAGGGCTCTTGAATTCCGAGTTGGTGATTGGGTCTATTTGAAGGTGTCACTCATGAAGGGTGCGGTTCGTTTTTGTAAGAAGGGTAAGTTGAGCTCAAGATACGTGGGTCCTTATAAGGTGATGAGGAGAATTGGCAAGGTAGCTTATGAGTTGGAATTGCCTAGCGAAATGGATTTGGTTCATCCGGTATTTCATGTGTCTATGTTGAGGAAGTGTGTGGGTGATCCGAATGCCATTGTGTCTCTTGATGTTGTGGGTGTTGTTGAAGATAATTTGACCTATGAAGAGGTTCCGGTCCAGATTTTAGATAGACAAGTGAAGAGGTCGAGAAACAAAGATGTGGCTTCCATTAAAGTCCTTTGGAGAAATCAACAACTTGAAAGTGCTACTTGGGAGGCCGAAGCGGACATGCAAAGGCGATATCCTTATCTCTTCCACTCCACTCAAACCTAAGGTATTGATCTAAGCCCTTTATAAAATCTCAGGTCTTAAGTTCAGCCCCCATGTCATTGCATACATTAATGTTTAAGTTGATAAGTTCATTGTGGTTTTACAACTATGTTGAGGTTTTTTAAATAAGGTGTAAGTGCATTGTTGCATCCTTATGTGGGCTGAAATTGTCATTTTTGTGTCTCTCATGTACGTTTCTTTAACATTCGGGGACGAATGTTCCCAAGGAGGAGATATTGAAACGACCCCAAAAAAAAAAAAAAAGCCTGGAAATGTGCTTCGGAAACACCTATAGATGTAATTTCCATATATCTCAAAATTTGTGCATGATTTCGGAAATTCAACTTCATATTCTTATTCAGGGGGTCAAATTGAGTGGGAAATGGGTCTAACCCGAATATTAGAGCAACCGCATCAAAATTCGAAAATCGCAAAAAATGCAATTTGGAGGGTCAACTTTAAAGGGGCATATCTCTTATCACACAAGGAACTGGAATGGCCACAACATATTAAATTAAAGCTTTTTGAGTTAGCTTTCTAACGCACTTGATTTCACCTCATTCCGAGTTAGGATGAGGGAGTTATGACCATTTTCGTAAAACCTGTCTGTGCAGATTTGCAATTTCCAGTGAGCTTTTTTTTTGGCGGGTTGGGGACGTTTCTTATAAAAAGGGGATATGTCCCATACTTGGTCATTTTTTTTAACTTCAAAAACACTCTCTAAGCCCTCTCCAAAATTCCACCAAGATCCTCAACCAAATTCAAACTTCTCAAGCTCTAATTCTGAATTCAAGACTCAATGTCAAGCTTCAATACTCCATTCCAATCTTCATCAAGGATTCTCCAAAGTTGAGGTATGTGGGTTTGATTCCAGAAACCTTGCTTTCCACAAGTCCAACCATTTATTCTCTATTTCTACTTCAAGTTTATGGGTCCTTATGGTTATTTATGAACTCTTGAAGTATGGAATTCCTACTACACACCCTATTATGGTTTATTTTGCATATTATCATGAAATGTAATTATTATGTGATGTTTATGGTTTTCATGCTTCCATGATCAAATTATGAAGGTTGATATATATATATATATATGTATGTTGTTGGTGGGCTGATTTATATGGATTTTGGAATTGGTTGGACTTAGTACTCTTGAAATGCATGATTTTATTTACATGAACAGTAGCCCACCATATGTTTGATAAAATGCCCACTTGTAGAATTCTTAGGAAATGGAAGGTTCAATGTACGTTCTATGAGTCGGATGGTCATATAATCATTGAAATGATGATGAAATGGATACATGTATATGATTTTCTCTATATAAATATTGTGAGTCGACCAAGCCTTGCTCGGGGGGTTGTAGGTCCAGGTAACCGTATCGAGGGTTTGGTACCTTGGTTGCCTAGTACGGGGGGTAGTTGGCCCGTATAACCATATCGAGGGGTTTGTACCTTGGTCCCTAGCTCGGGGGGTGGTAGGCCCGGGTAACCACATTGAGGGGTTTGTACCTCTTTCGCGTCTCCAAGGGGGTGGTAGGCCTTGGAAATACTATATTGATGGTCACTCGCCACACATGTACTATGCCCCACTGAATATGATTTTTATGTAAGCATCATTATACATATCATCTCATTAATATGCTATCTATCGGGTATGATTATGCACTTTGCCTATGATGTCCATCTTTGTTGCATTGCATTGCATCCCATATACTTAGTACATTCAAACGTACTAATGCATTCTCTATGCCTACATGATGTCATCATGTAGGGACCGGAGCACCGCTTGACCATCCTTCTCCGCGTGGCTAATACGATTTTCTATCGAGGTTATTGGTGAGTCCTCCATTCTGGGGATGGTGCTTATGATCTCTTGCTATGTATAAGACTTTTCCTTTTTAGTTATGTTTTGACTATGAGGGTGAGCCCGGTAGTTTGTCTTGGTCCCCGCTAAGTACACATGTTTAGAGGTGGTGTTGGACAAGTTGTGTATTATGCTTGAGCTTGACTCATCTATGGTATTTATGTATCATTCCTTTTTTTTTCTCTTGCTCCCTTAGTCCCGATTTCCCCCTTGATTATGCTTATCGCTTATGGTCATTTTAATTGCTTCCGTGACCAAGGATGTGTAATTATACGCTGTGAGGCTTGTTTGGGGTTCCTTCGGGTTCCCCATTCGCCAGTCACGTCTAGGCCCTAGGCTTGGGTCGTGACACCCACGTACCCCACCGTGGGAAGTCAAGTCTAGACGTTGTTCTGTTACATTGAAAAATGCAAAAGTACAAGAAATAAGAGAAATCTTGAGATCTTCAGATGTAGTACTTCTTGATGGCGTCTGAATTAATTAGCTTTGTGCTCACTCTGTCGTCCATTTCTTCTAAGATTAATGCTCCTCCGGAGAGTACTCTACGAACCATGTAGGATCCTTGCCAATTTGGTGCGAATTTTCCTTTGGCTTCTCTTTGTTGAGGAAAGATCTTCTTCAATACTAACTGGCCCGGTGTGAACTGTCGAGGTTTGACTTTCTTGTTGAATGCTTTGATCAATCTGTTCTGATAGAGTTGTCCATGAAAAACCACGTCCATCCTCTTTTCATTGATGAACATCAATTGTTCATGCCTACTACATATCCATTCTGCATCGTCCAGACCAACCTATTGGATAATTCTTAAAGATGGTATTTTCACTTCGACAAGTATTATTGCCTCCAAACCATAAACCAACATATAAGGAGTTTCCCCAGTTGATTTTCTGATTGTGGTGTGATAACCGAGTAAAGCATATTGTAGCTTCTCATGCCATTGCCTGTGACTATCCAGTATTTTCCTTAAAATCTTGTCAATATTCTTATTTGCAGCATCAACTTCTCCATTCATCTGTGGCCGGTAAACTGTGGGATTTCGATGAGCAATCTTGAACCTTTCACAAGTTTCCCTCATAAGATTGCTATTGAGGTTGGCTGCATTATCTGTTATGATTAATTCTGGAATCCAAATCGACAAACTATATTGTTGGGAACAAAGTCTGCTACCACCTTCTTTGTCACTGCCTTGTATGTCGAAGCTTCAACCCATTTTGTTAAATAATCAATAGCTAGTAGGATGAAATGACGTCCATTTGATGCAGGAGGCTCTATGGATCCAATAACATCCATGCCCCAAGCAGCAAATGGCCAAGGGGAACCCATCACATTGAGCTCATTTGGTGGAACCCATATAAAATCCCCATGTACTTGACATTGATGACACTTTTGCACATACCAGATGCTATCTCTCTCCATGGTCAACCAAAAATATCCAGCTCTTAGAATCTTTTTCGCCAAAGTGAACCCATTCATGTGAGGTCCACAGGTTATTCCTGCATGTATTTCTTCCAAAAGCCTTGTCGCTTCTGCGCCGTCAACACACCTTAACAATCCTAAATCAGAAGTTCTCCTATATAGGATTTCTCCGTTAATGAAGAAATGATTGGCCATCCTCCTCAATATCCGTTTCTGCTTGCTTGTGGCATTTTCAGGATATTCTTGTGCTTCTATCAATCTTCTGATGTCATAGTACTAGGGGTTTTCCATGTAGTTCTTCATATACATGAAAACAATATGCATGTTGATTATGCATCTTTATATCGATATGGTCGATGTAATTCTTGTTTGGATGTTGAATCATCGAGGACAATGTTGCCAAAGCATCGACAAACTCATTTTGAGCTCGAGGGACATGCTTGAACTCAATCCTTGTGAATCTCCTACTCAAATCTTTTATGTAATGCAAATAAGGCAGGATCTTCACATTCTAAGTGGTCCATTCTCGTTGCACTTGGTGAACCAATAAGTCGGAATCTCCTATCACCAAGAGTTTTTTGATGTTCATGTCGATAGCCATCCTAAGTTCGAGAATACAAGCTTCATATTCTGCCATATTATTGGTATAGTAGGACCTAATCTTGGCTGAGATTGGGTAATACTGACTTGTTTCCGAAATTAAGACTGCTCCTATTCCAACTACGATAGAGTTTGATGCTCCATCAAAAAACATCCTTCACACATCATACGACTCTAATATGTCTTCTCCTACAAACAAAACCTCTTCATCAGGGAAGTAGGTCGTGAGTGGCTTGTAATCATGATCCACTGGATTTTCTGCAAGGTGATCAGCCAGGGCTTGTCCTTTGATGACCTTCTGTGTCACGTACACAATATCAAACTCGCTCAACGAAATTTGCCACTTTTCAAGTTTACCCATAGGCAAGGGCTTCTAACATATGTACTTTAGTGGATCCATTCTGGAAATCAAGTACGTGATGTATGCAAACAAGTATTGCGTAAATTTTAGCACGATCCAAGTCAAAGCGCAACATGTTCGTTCCAATAAGGTGTATCTTGCCTCGTATGGCGTGAACATATATGTCAAATAGTAAATGGATTGCTCTCTTCTACCTGTCTTATCATGATGCCCCAACACATATCCAAATGAATTATCAATGACAGGTAGATACAATAACAAAGGCTTTCCCGGCTCTTGTGGGACCAATACTAGTGGGTTGGACAAGTATTATTTGATTATATCAAAAGCCTTTTTCCATTCCTCTGTCCATTTCGTGGCATCATCCTTCTTCAGTAATTTGAATATGGGTTCACAAATCATTATGGATTGAGCTATGAACCAACTTATGTATTTCAGTCTTCCCAAGAAACTCATCACATCGTTCCTGGTCTTTGGTAGATGTAGCTCTTGGATTGCTTTTATTTTCGATGGATCCAACTCTATGCCTTTCTTGCTAACAATGAATCCCAATAATTTTCCCGCTGGTACTCCAAATGCACACTGTGCTGGATTCAACTTCAGATTATACTTACGCAACCTCTCGATGAACTTTCGTAAGTCATCCAGGTGGTCTGAACTTCTTTTAGATTTGATAACGACATCATCCACGTACACTTCAATTTCCTTGTGGATCATATCATGGAAAAGGGTAGTCATGACCCTCATGTAAATTGCACCACCATTTTTTAGATAAAATGAAATTACTTTGTAGCAATACACTCCCCATGGAGTGATGAACATTGTCTTCTCTACATCATCTTCATCCATCAATATTTGGTGATATCCTGCAAAACAATCGACAAATGATTGCAATGCATGTTTTGCACAGCTATCGATGAGTGTATGAATATTTGGAAGAGGGAAATTACCCTTAGGACTGGCCCTGTTAAGATCTCGATAGTCCACACATATTCTGATCTTTCCATCCTTTTTTCGCACAGGCACAATATTGGCTAACCATGTGGGGGTAATTTGTAACCCTCACAACGTTCACCTCAATTTGCTTAGTTACCTCCTCCTTAATCCTTAAACTCAAAACTGCCTTGAATTTTCTTGTCTTTTGATTAACAGGTAGACAAGTGGGATCAAATGGTAATTTATGCGAGACAATATCAGTGTTTAACCTTGGCATGTCATCATAAGACCAAGAAAATACGTCAACGACTGCTTAAGAAATTCTATTAACTCTTGTTTTCTTTCAACGTCCTAATGTATGTTGAATTATGTTTCCTTCACGATTTCCTCATCTCCTAAGTTGACAACCTCGGTTTCATCCATATTGGGTTTTTTCTAACTTTCCACTTGCTTGATCTAGTGTGGTAGATTTTTAGGCATCACTCTTTTATCGTATTCTTCATGATCTTGTTTATCGGTTTCACCTTGCTCAATAGATTCGTTATATGTCATAACCGTTGAACGAGGATTTTTATTAATATGAGTGCTGAAATGTGCAAAAGGTAAGTAAAAATAAATAGATATTTAAAACAACGGCAAAATTTTTAAAGATAAATAAAGACATTTATTTTAAAGCATTCTAGCTTTTAGAAGAGGCCAGAAACAAAATATTAGGCATGATTCAAGCCTCAATTTGATCATGCGAATTTTAAAATAAAAACTTCTTTTCCACACTACCAGGACTCTAGTTGAAACAAGGATGGGTTGATTGTCTAGTTCTGCAAGATTTCTCCAGGTTCGACATTACGAATGGTCAATTTGCTTAGATTTATCTCTTCCTCTTCTCCAGCCACGGCCACAAACAGATTGCCTATTCCTTCTTCAAGGTGATCATCACCAGCTTGATATGGAATCAAAGTTTTTTCTAGTACGAAGATTGTATTGTTTTGCCCCTGGTGGACTCTTCCGGAGGAAGGCTCATATCTGAGTCCGTTGGTCCCTCTCTAATGCTTTAGTTGTGTCGTCTCAACTATGCCATTGGACTTGGGTCCAAGTCCACTCTTAGGCTGATACCCATACTTCAACATCTCTGACGCAACCATTTTTGTTGCACTTGAAAATTTTGTGTCATCTGCCTCTGCTTCCTCACTAACCCTTACAACTTGCATAATTTCTAAAGTATGAAATGTTGCTCCATCTAACTCATCAACGACTGGGATAGAATTAACAGAAAGGATGGGGTGACTGAGCTCTTCATGGATGGTAACTTTTGTGCGACCCCACTAAAACTTTACACATTGGTGAAGAGTGGAAGAACCGCTCATGCCATGTGAACCCATGGTCTTCCCAGTAAGTAACACGTTGTAGTTAGATGGCACATCCATAACTTTAAATAGGATGGGGAATTCAGCCGGCCCCACCTATAACGTGAGATAGATCTCTCCAATGACACTTCTTTGCAGTCCATCAAAAGCTCTAACTTTCACACAACTTTCCCTTATCTCTCCCATATTAACACCGAAATCCCTCAGAGTGGTGAATGGACATATGTTGCATCCAGAACCACCATCAATTACAACTCCAGTCACAATTTTATCACAACATTTGACTGCGATGTGAAGTGATTTGTTGTGCCATCCCCTTCTGCAGGCAGCTCATCATCATGGAAATAAATCTTTATAGCTTCCACTATTCTTCCAATCGTTGAAGCTAAATTTTCACCTCTAGTCTCTTTTGGAACGTTTACTACCCTTAACACTTCCATTAAAGCATTCCTATGAGCTTCAGAACTCATAAGTAGAGACAAAATAGATATGTGGGCAGGTGTCTTCTTCAGCTGCTCTTCGACTAGTAGTCTTTAGGTTGCATCTTCTTCCAAAATTTTGCAGCTTCAATATCGATAACATTCTTTCTTGGACTTTGTTCCTTTCCAAGAACTCCTCGATTTAGATCTTTTGGGGCATAACACCTCCTCGACCTAGTCATCCCTAGAGCCACAACAATGTCGATCATCTTGCCCTTGGCACGTGCTTGATAGTCTCATGGGACTGCTTTGGTGTCATATTCAGGCTTTCTAGCGATTCGAGTGGTCACTACAACTCTTGGGAGATATGTTTGGACAGTGAGAGGATCACTTAGCTGAAAAGTTATAATAGGTTGTGCCAAAGATGTCATGGCATTTGTTTCATCTATGCTTGGATAGTTGAGGTCCTCATATTCTTCATCTAGAATAACCATGTTGATCTCCCGATTTTCATGGTTTGGCAAGGGCTTATTGTTTACATTGGGAGGTGCTGGAGTGCATTTGATTACTCCTTTCCTGATCCCTCGATTTGGTTCATCAAGCCATAACAATCTTCTGTCGTGTCCTTAGACTCCCGTGTGGTAAGCGCATCTTGTTTCCATCGAAGTTACGAGGGATTAGATTAGGAAGTTTTCCGTCAACTGGTTGTAGCCCTCCTGCTATCCTCAACCTCTCAAACAACTGTGCATAAAATTCGGCAATTGGTGTGTAAACACGAGCATTTCTAGCTTCGAGATTTGGACGTGGTCTCGATGCATATGCTAGTCTACTTTGGTGGATTGGTGTTTGGACAGGGGCATATGGTCTTCGTGGATTTTGGTGTACTAGTGCTCATGGTGGATTATAGTGTGGTGACAGCTAAAACATCCACCCTTTTGTTTTTGTTGTTTCCAGTGAACCCGATTGTATAGCCCTACCTGCAGCCTGCAATGCGACCATAGACTTAATCTTTCTGGATGTAACACCCTCCTCTATAAAGTCTCCCATCTTGACTTATTTTGCGAACTACTAGCCCATCATTGACATCATCTTGTCAAAGTAGACACCTTCTTGATCTCAAATAAAGTACTTTGAGAGCTCAGTCTCATCTAGTGGTGGTTGCACTCTTGCGACTTCATTTCTCCAATGTCATGCACACTCCTAGAAATTCTCTGATGGCTTTTTCTTTATGTTGGCCAATGAGAATCTGTCAGCTGTAATTTCAGTAATGAATCTGAAATGAGTCATGAAATCTTCAGCCATTTCCTGGCAGTCACGCCATTTGCAAGGGTCCTGGTGCGTCTACCAGGTCAATGTTTCTCCAGACATATTCTGGATGAACAATTTCATCCTCAGCTTCTCATTTCTCCCTACACCGACTAACTTGTCACAGTATGCCCTTAAATGTGCGTGAGGGCCAGCCTTTCCATCAAACGTGTCAAACTTTAGTGGTTTGTACCCTACCGGCAGGTCAATGTCTGGATGGATGCACATGCCATCATAATCCAAACTCTCTGTTCGTCTAATGACTTGTAAGTTTTTCAATGCCTTTCTTAGACCATGAAGTTGGGCATTGATCTATGCATCCTCTTTCAATCGAGCATCTTTCTCCATTTTTTCATATTGATCGACCTCGTACGGGATATTAACCACAACTGGCATTTTAAAGGTAGGAGATTCAACGGCATATACAAGTGGAACATGTGCTCGTAGGGAGCAGCGACATGAGCCCCAAGTATCTACTGCATTGTACATATGGTAGGGTCGCGATTAGAGAGGTCAAACACGATCTTGACTGTGGTTGGGGAAGTTGGTGGAACTCGACCGTGTGCGGTAGACTGCCAGATTTGGTTAGTCGGCAGAAGTCAAGGTATCCTTTGTGAAGTAGAGATAGGCATCTTGAAAGTAGGGAAAGTGGTAGCCGACAGTTTGGCCAAGTCTCGCATTTGGCGTAATTCTTCCCTCAAGATCTCGAGTTCTTTCTCCATGCGAGCCATTTTCTCTTAATTTTGGAGGTCTTTCATGTTTTGAGAACCTTTGGGGTTCTCAATAGGTATCATTATATTTGCTGCAGCGTTGAACTCATCTTTATCAGTCATCTTTCCTTTGGATTCAGCCAGTTTGCAAGTCGACACAAATGAACTTACTTTTGGGGATAAATGATGAAACAAAAAGAAAACAAAGAAAAAAGGGAAACTATGTTAGTTTGGGAAATATTGAAAGATGTAACAAATATGTAAGTATAACATGTATATACGCCAATTTGCTGACATTTAAAATGCATCCTAATATAGAACCTCTTTTTGCCTAAGGTAGGCCTACGTTGCAATTAATTTGATAATGAATGATCCATTTAAACACATTTTAGATTTAGAGCAAAAATATCTTTATTGATCAAGGCAATCTGGGTATCACACTGATGTAGGCAATCAGAAACCTAAGAAATAAAAGTACAGGGATAGGCCATATGACACTTTGAGGAGAGTGTTTCGAAAAAGAAAGACGACTTACGGCCTGATTGGGGCATCGTCACCGTCATCGTCCCCGTCATAATATGGCTCTGGGTGGTACTTTGGGGATTCATCGATCTTCCATTCCTAGTTCTTTGAATCTTCCCTTTTATCAAACCCTCTGGAACCATATTCCGATTGAGCGTCTTCTACTGTTGGAATTGGTTCATTCTCCATATACATCACTCCTCCGTCTCTAGGGTTATGCTCGTAATATTCTTCTGAATCCTCTTCCATCTCCTTAGTTAGCTCTCTAGGATCCTCTTCTGGTTTTTCCTTCATCCCTTCATTTGGTTCATCGTCAACTGCCTGTATAAGATGGTCGATAGACTGTGGGGTCACCTGATGTTACATGGTTGTGGTGATGGGCATGAGGTTTAATAGCTCCGTGCCAATTTGATTTGATCTTTGTGTGTCTGTGAACCACAAGATCCCGTCACTGCTGGGCCTTGCGAGAATTCCTCCCATCATAAACTAAGTATAATATTTAGGAGTGCACCGCGACTCAACCCCTATGACTAAATCAATAATGTCATACGATCCCTGTACCAAAGCAGAGATACTTTTGATCGGGATTCTTCCTTCATAATCTACCTCTACTAATGCCATATTTTACCATAGAGGAACGCCTTGGGTAATTCTAAACTGTCAGAGGAATTAGGCGTGGTTGATTCTCAACTGAGCTCTACCATGGACCCATGGTAGTCGCCACTGAATATGGTTCCGTACGAGGTGGGTCAGGAAAAAGCGCCAACCATCTTCATTATTTGGGGCGTCCCACATGCTCAATCTCATCGCATGACTTCTAATTTTGTTGTGTAAGTCCCCTCCAGCGCCATTTTTGCTTGTCTTTGATAGAAGTGTACCAACACCCAAATCTGTAGTAACAAGCTACTTCCCTTATAGCGATCATATCCTCTAGAGTAGAGGGATAATGATCGAAATGTTTCTGCCAAGATCATGGGTACGATGGTCACTCTAACAGGTCCTCTAAACATAAAGATGACCATAGGCAGTAGGTTGATGTCGACACACCCTTTTTTCTTTGAAAAGATCCCAAAAAGGCCATTACGAAACAAATAGCCCTGTGCCTCTCCCAATCAATCATGGAGATGAAGAATTCTTGCTGGAACCTATCATAGCTCTCTCGATGACCAAACATTTTAAATAAATAATCCAACTTGACCCATCCTTCATAACCTCTTCTCAAACCTGGACCTACTCTTAACTCCAAAGACTGGAGAAAACCAATTCCCGACGTAGTGCGCGGGGCCAAGGGTGCTTTGCTAGCCAATGGTAAATTAGCAATTTGACTTATCTCCTCCAGTGTTGGTGTGATTTCAAAATCTGTGAACTGGAAAGTCATTGTTGCTTGTTTTGCAGAATTTAATCATTAGAGTAAAGAGCATTTTTTTTGCCTCCACATTTAGTAGATCAATTAACTACCCCATGTGTGGCATAATCTCATTTTTGTATGCCACTCAGATATTTCTCCACCACTCTTTCAAAGTTCGGGGGACCTCAGTTATCATCCTGTTATTAGAAAGGTTTTGGTTGATTTGCATCTGAAAGAAAGGTAAAATGGTATGATGATTTTAATTGGTCCAAATATGTTAAGTGTTTAGTGTGGATTATCCATATCAATTTCACACAAAATGTATGTCGTTGAGTTTTAAAGAAGAAACTCATTGACATTTAGGTGGTTTCCTAAACGCAATAACAATACCTTATATTATCTTGCCTAAGGATATGCAACATGACCCATTTCTAGAGTAGGATATTTTTTCCTAGATGATGGAGAGTGTGATTGAGTAATTGCGAGAAGGCGCACTAGCTTAATTGCACTGACTCTGAAACTAATGAATCCTAATAGAGTTTCATAGGAGTGCAGGAACACCCCTCACATGTTCAGTGTGGGTTTGTGTACAGCCAAAAACTCGATAGAAAGTGCAAATGACAGTGTAGGAAAGCAGTAAGAAGTAGTGTTTTAGAACAAATAAAGATCACAAGTTTGGATTCACTTGCGATATTTCAGTCAAAGCAATATATCAACAATAATCTAATAAATAAACACGTAACCATAAATGGTTTTCCTAAATTGAGTTTTATAACGTTAAAACCTAAGTAAGGTCCCCAACAGAGTCACCAAGTTGTCGCACCCCTATTTCGAAAAAGTTCACAACATAATATGACTAACAATCTAATTTTTAAAAAAAGTTATTTTGTCTTAGAGTCACCACCTAAATTTTAAGGAAAATATTAGGAAAACCATTTCTTAAATATGTAACTGTAAACTTTGTTTTGATTTGTGAAACTAGTGAGATTCTGAGTAAGGTTTTTGGTTACTCGAGCGGAAGGTATTCAACATTCCTCAGAGCCTATCCGAAGAAAGTCCTTAAACTCAATTTAGGAAAAAAATATAATTAGGAAAACTTATTTATTTCGTTGCTTTAAAATCAATGGTAATTAAATTTTATTAGTTTAAGAAAAGAGTAAAATACAAGGTACGGCATATATATGTCTATTAAATAAAATTAATAGTAGTACGTTTATCATACGGTAAAATAAATAAATAAATGTACTTAAATGTATGATAAATTTATATGTTCGAAAGTATAGATGTGTCTTATATAAACTTATCCTAAATATATAAATGTTAAGTTTAAAGGATATGAAAATTTATCGTGTTATTTATATATAGAATAAAAACGTGAAAGAAAATAAAATAAAATGAGATAGTAGTTGGGTGCAAATATATAGAAAAATAATGTGTATATTAAAGTGTAGGGATTTATAAATTAAAAAAAAAAAGTATCATTTGTTAAAGTAATAGTAGATATGAGAAAAATTATATGAACGGTAACAAAATAATAAGTTACGTATAGAGAAAAACTAAGAAATATAAAATTTGTACCTTTCTGCGTATGACATATATATGTATGTACCTTGTATTTTGAACCTATTGGCATATCTAAAATCTTGAAATAACATGTTAAGAAATTAAAATGTTTTAGTAATGTTTGGTTTAAAAAAAAAGTGACAATAGCAAGTATTTTCATAAAAGGGGGTGACGTAAAAAATATAAAATAGGCCTAGCTATTGAGACTTATTCTATAGTAACATTTATTTTTATTAATACAGTATATAGGCCTACCTCCTTACTTATTTTCTTAAAGAGAATATTTCCAAACTAAGTAATAACTTTAGCCTTATGTATTTCTAAAGATAATCATTTTAAATTTAAAACTAGTTTCAAATTCATTTGGGAGTTTTAAATGAAAAAAAAGTTTCCTTGACATAAGGTCCTAGGTGAGATTTGATAAATAAAGCTAATAAATATTTTTTTCCTTCTCGGAGCAAATGACTTAAGCCGTATGTATTCAAGATTAAAATAAAGTAACAATTCTAGCGAGCCTTATAATATCCATTTTTGCCTTCTAAAATCATGTTTCTTCTTCATTTAGAAAGTAGTGTTTTAAAATCTCAAAGAATAACGGTTTGTTCCAAAAATATATAATTTAAGTCATGCAATATAATGTTTTAAAACTAAAAAAATCTGCTATGTAAAAGCTTGTTAAAGGTGCAGTTTTTAAGCTAAAAAATCTGCATTTTTGGTCCTTCTAGATCTTCATTTTGTGCTCTAATCATGCACATTTTGAGCTCAAATTTGGCACTCTTTTGAGCTCAAAATGCTGTACTTTTTGGGCTCAAAATGCTACACTTTTTAAGCTCAAAACGCTGCATTTTGGGACTGAATATACCACTCTTAAACTCTCAAGAAAAGTAATATATTTAACCTTGAAATCTGCACTTTGAACCACCAAAATCTGCACTTTTGAGACCCAAAATATCAAACTTTAAGTTGCTAAAACTTGTACTTTAAATACTTGTTTATAAAAAGAAAAATCTGAAAAATAAATTCACAACAGTTGAAAACATTATTCCCAAATAAGAACTTCTTTAAAAGACATGTTCTCATGACTGAAAAAAATGTGTCAAGTAACAAATAAACTCTGTTGGAAAATGTTATTCAAAATTAAATAATTATAATAAACTAAATAACTAAAGGGATGTGAAGGAGAACGACTATACTTCACCATCGTTCTTAGTTGCTGTCACGCCCCAAAGCTACCCCCAAGACACGGACACGAGACCTAGGATCACGAGTGACTCCAAACTAAAACTACTGGCATATAATAAGCATACTAATGTAAACTGAACTAAAGAAATACTGATCAAAAGCTTAAATCATCATAAACTGAAATGATGGGGAATACCCATTACTATCTGAATAAATAATCTCTAAGTTTAATGAAAACTCAAATATCAAATTCCAAAGCTAAAATTGAATCTAACTATGTCTGAAATAAAGCCTCTAACGGACTAGAGATGATGGGACATGGCCCAGCTAAATCTAGCAAAACTGAAACTAAAGACTAGAAGGAAAAGAAATAATCATGTCAATCATCCTCGGAGAACGAGGACTCACCACTGATATTACTGAACTGGAGATCGGGAACTGATCTATGCGTGATCTGAATGATGAGGACCTGAACCAACATCATGAGAAGATATAGCGCAAAGTATGCGTCAATACTTAAAAGGTATTGAGCACGCAGGATAGAATAAAGCTGAACAATATACATAACTGAACAAATCATATAACTGAACAATGATATAAGATGAGCATGATACTATACTTAAAACACTGAACATGAACTAACTGAATGTAATGACCAAGTTTATGACATACTGAAACTGAATACCGAACTGTAATTGATAACCGGATCAATACACTAGAATATGTCTGTGGGAGCTACTAATAACCGACATAAAAGCACATGAGCTAAATGTGGAGTCCGATGTAAACGCCCCATCGAGAGGACTTAATATACCGTGCTAGAGGTATAGAGGCATGACTGGCGTGATCACTAAAACTGATGCCCGCAAAGGGGACTAAACCTACGAGGCAACGTAGTTCTGGGACAATGAGGGTGACTGACCCTAGTCGAACTCTGTATTTAAGCCTACTCCCATTAGAATTCATAAAATACAATATAATTCAAATAAACTGGATAGCTCGATGTTCTAAAATGCTGACTGAAAATGCATCATTAATGTACTTATAATGAAACATTATTAACTGAGGCATGTATATATGTTTATCTGTCCTAGTTTATGTAATTCATGAACTAAAAGAACTACATAACTAGGGTTCTGAGTTTATGCATGAATCTGGGCAAAACGATACTACTACATGATAATTTGATTAGGAGTATTAAAATCACTAATTCATAATAATTTGTTGAGAATCTAGAAACCCTAGGTTTAGATAATATGAAGGGAATCAAGAATTTGACTGTTCTAGGTACCTAATGGGTGAAAGGAACCCACTAGTTAAATTCCACATACCTGGTGACAGATTTCATGGAAAAAATTTTCGATTTCGAGACTGGAACTGACGAAACCTTGTTGTGTTCTGGAACTAGGGCTGCTCGATTTTTCTTCTTGATTTCGTTCAACTTGGATGTATTTTGGGGAATGATTGATTAGGTTAGTTTTCTAATATAGTTTCTAGGCTAAAACTGATCAAAACTACGTAGTTTGGGGATCAAATGACATATTTTAAGTGCCCAACCCATAGGAAAAAGACCTAAATGACCCTAATGTAAAGGCTGTCGAAGGACACCCACGGAGGGACATATGGTTTGTGGGTTGACCTACCAACCGTAGGTAGGCGTCGTCGGTCAAGTCTGTCCGACAATGCTTTTTTTACTCAAAGATGGGATTTTAGCAAACTTGGTGGCTTTGGAAAGAGGATTAAATTATCTTTAATTTCATAGGTTAAGGGCCACCTAATTCCTTTTGTGCTAAGAGTTATGAATGTTTGAAATTGACCCATCAGTAATTTCCTTCTAACTAGCAGCTGACCTTCACCTGCGGTCAGACCTATGGTCTGTAGGTCCAACCACAGATCGTACTGGTCGACCGTGGGTAGATTAAGAGACTATAAAGATTTGGGCCTTAACGATGGAACCCTACCTATGGTCTGTGGCCCTACCTATGGTCCATGTGTGGTTCCGTTGGTACTGGCACCAGTTTTTCTGAAAACTGGGATTTTCTTCATTTTGAGACCCGAGGTGTTACATTATCTCTCCCTTAGGAACATTCATCCTCGAATGAAGTCTAAACAAGCTGAGTATGGAGGGAAGAAGCTGCAATCCCTACCACTGAGTACTAGAAACTGATTTCTAACTGAACTCAGTTCCAAGAACATACAATACGCTGAAAATGCAAGAACAAACTGAAGGAATATGATATTAAGACTGAAGCTATGCATGAATGACTGAAGAAATTAGGGAGGAACTATTACCTCAAGCTGGAATGGATTAGGAAGGAAAGAGATGAGGATACTTGGTCTTCATGGTTGTTTCTGCTTCCCAAGTAGCTCCCTCTACGGACTGCTTCCTCCACAAAACCCTCACTGAAATGACTTCTTTGTTTCTCAACCTTCGAACCTGACGATCAAGAATATCAACTGGAACTTCCTCATAAGTGAGACTATCCTTTATAGCCGAACTTTCTAATGGTACTATGGATGCTGGATCACCCACACACTTCTTCAACAACGAAATGTGAGAGACTGGATGGAGTGTTTCTAGTTTTGCGGGAAACTCTAACTCATAAGCCACTTTACCAACCCTTTAAAGTTCTTGTAAGGACCTACATATCTGGGACTGAGCTTCCCTTTCTTACTAAATCTCATCACCCCCTTCATAGGTGACACTTTCGGGAAAACCCAATCATCAACTTGGAACTCCAAATCCCTTCTCCTTACATCATGCATAGAATTTCTAGCGACTCTGGGTTGTCTTAAGTCTATCTCTAATGAGCTGAACTTTCTCCATAACATCATGAACCAAATCTGGCCCTATCAAGGCTTCTTCACCTACTTCAAACAAACCAACTAGAGATCTACATCTATGCCCATACAATGCCTCATAAGAGGCCATCTGAATGCTGGAATGTTATCTATTATTATATGCGAACTCTATAAGAGGAAGGTGATCATCCCAAGTACCCTTGAAATCGATCACTCAAGCTCTCAAAATATCCTCTAAGATCTGAATGGTACACTTTGTTGGACCATCCATTGTTGGATGAAATGTTGTGCTAAGATTAACCATAGTACCAAGACCTTTCTGGAATGACTTCCAGAAACAAGAGGTAAACTGAGGACCTCTATCTGAGATGATAGACAAAGGAAATCCATTCAACCTGACTATCTCATTAATGTAAAGCTTGGCATAGTCCTCCACTAAATCTGCAGTCTTAAGATCCAAAATGCGCGGAGACTTAGTAACTCTATCAAGTATCACCCAAATGGAGTCATGCTGTCTGTGAGTACGAGGTAAGCCCTTAATGAAGTCCATGTTGATCACTTCCCACTTACATGTAGGAATATTGATCTCTTGAGTCGTACCCTCTGGTTTCTGAAGTTCTACCTTAACTTGCTGACTATTAGTGCACTTAGCCAAAAATCTACTATATCCGTTTTTCATACCATTCCACTAAAAGACTTCCCGCAGATCGCAGTACATCTTAGTGGCGCCTGGATGAATAGAATACCTGGAGTTATGGGCTTCTGGAAGGATCTGTTGTCTCAACTAACCCACCTTAGGAACATATAATCGACCCTGATAGCTGATTAGTCCATAAATTAGACTTATTTATGTCTATATTTTAAAATAATTTGTGCCCTCAAATGATTATCTTATCTCAATATCTGATGAAAACCCTTAAGTTTCTGGTATTTAAAGATTGAAGGACAGAATGGACACTGCTTCGCAAAAAGGAACACAAGGCTGAAAAGAACGAATAAAATGAAGGCCTGAGGATCGCCGAGTCCACTTGGTGAGTCACCGAAGGGTCTCACTTTGCCTTATGTTCCAGTATGCTGAGCCCTAAAGGAAAGGATCAAGTTGGCGAAAAAGGGAGCATCACAACAGTCGGAGCATCGTCGAGCCGTTCCGTGAAGCAGTACTATATTGCCCAATGACCCAGGGCATGATGGTACCCAATAATGGTGCAAGACGGCGATGAACTACACCAAAGGGAGAATCGCCGAGTTGATCGGCGATTCCTACTAATGTCACCGAGTGATCCTTCGCAACACAAATTTTTGAAAACTATAAATACTCGTTGTGAGTTATAGAATATTAGACAGTATCATATTATTTTTAGTGTGAAACAATTAATATAATTTTTGTACGTTTCTTTGAGTTTGAGAGGGTTTTGGAAACTTGAAGAAGAAGAGGATTTCATCTCCAAGGATTTGGACTTGGGTCTCTTGGATTTTTCATTCTTGGCCTGTAACAAGACTTAATTCTTCATACCCATTTGAATTCAAGCTCATTTAGGTATAAATTTCTATCTCTTGATGTGTGGATAAAAACCCCCATTCTTGGGGTGTTATTTACCAAATATGTGTTCAGATTATTGTGGGGTTTTGCTTGCTGAGAAGTTAGATGTATTTTAGTGGCGATTTCACCTAATGCTTGTGGTTTAATATAATGGTTTTGTAGTTGCAAATACAAAACCACCCATGTGTTTTCGGCCTGCTCGAGAGAGAGGTCGTGAAACCAAGATCGCTAGACTGATGGCCTAAAGAGTGGGTCAACATGAGGTTTAGCCCGAGAGGGTGAGCCCTAGTCCCATATCCTAACACTCAGCTAGAGAGGGAACTTATTTCCATCTAAAGCTTAGCATAGTCACTATTATCTTGCAATTTCCTATCGAAAGCATGTACCCAATGATTTAAATCAATATAACTGCTCTTACACCCCAGGAATCCCTTATCATTCATAGATTTCTCTGTCATTGTTACTGCTTTAGCTATACTTGTGACAAAACCCCCATTTGATATTCTACACTTTTGTGTGACCCCCCTTTAATTTATAATGTTTTTAGTCGTTAATTTCTTTAGCTATGACTAGTTAGAACTAATTTTATTTTACTATTAATTCTCAAAACCACTCCTTTGGGACTCGACCCCAACCCTTTGTTGGGTTATTATACTATTGCACGATCGTAGGCACTTGCATCGAATGTTGTGTCATTGATTATGCAAACATCGAAATGGCACCGCTGACGGGGAGTGGGGTTACTTGGGATTTCTTAGTTAATTAAAAAAATTTATTCGTCTTAGTTTTAGCTTTACTAATCTAAATTGTAGTTTTGTTTTTCTTGTTTGGAATATCAAAGTAGGCAAATAAGAATGGATGATCATTATAGGTACCACAAAGATCACCCCCTCCTGAAACTACTAAACCTCAGGGACAATCTCCTGACATTCAAACAAATAGGGAATGAGACAATTCATGAAATGTGGCTGAAGTTCCAAGCAGTGCTACAACCGTACCCATCTCATGGGATGATCGACAAGGCTCTACTGGAGTGCTTCTATAGTGGTCTTGGACCTAAAAATAGAAGTATAGCCTATCAACTTTGCGCAAGGGGTATACTACACCAGCACTACAAAGTCGTCGCAAAAATTTGTAAGGGTATGGTTGAAACCAACAAGGAAGCCAAAAGAAAGCAAGAGTGGGATGCACTAGTTACTCAATTGGATGTTCTATCCAAACGAGTCATGGTGTTGGAAGTACAAGCCATGGAAAAGGAAAATCACTTCCTCCTTCGCGAATGTAAACACGAGAAGAAACATGGGGGTGTGCAGAATGATGAAACCCTTTCACTTATTCAACAATAACTTGAAAAACAAAAAAGAAGTTGAATGAGATGAAGGACAACATTGAAATGCTGAATGAAACGTCTACCTCAAATTCAATGACTATTCAGCTACAGGGTGATCAAATCACCCACTTGATGATAGATCGCTATCCACCATTCACCGAGGACTCGCATAACTACACCATGGCTGACTCCGAGGATGAAGAATAGTTATGGACTTGCATTGTGCCGCGACGTTAACTAAGGTTCTCTTTGGGAGCCAACCCAAAACCCCTTATTATTTTTATATTTGCGTATTGGTAAAATAATGGTGTGTTGTTGGTATAGGTTGAAGTGTGAGAAGTGCTCGAAAAGTGCAGGGTGACAAGCAATAGATTCAATTGGTGAGTCACCGAAGAGGTCGGTGAACCCGACCTTGTCCGTTGTTTGACTCACAACATCTCCAAAATTGGAGACTGTAAAACACGGCGAGCTTGTGAAATTATTAGCGCATCGCCGACGCTGTTGGTGATCTCGATGAAGACTGAGGTTTGAACCCCCAAGCTTACCAAAAAATTCTGTAAAACTCGGCGAAAGAAATGAATGCTCGGTGACACGCTGAATGACTCGCTGATCACATCTGATATCTCCGGGTGCGTAGGAATGGGACAACGTTTGAGTAAAGTTGTAGCAGGGTGGCTGTGAAGCATTCGAGAAAGTGGGTTGAAAATAAGCGTGTTGGGTTGCTTAGCGATGTTTTGTAGGGCTCGCTGAACCAATCAATGGCTCACTTAACGTCCCCACCTCGCCTTCTTTTTAATGCTAAAATTGTAGAAGGTCTACAACCCGAAGCAGTAAATATAACTACACCCAAAGTCCCAGTTAGAACCATGCAACCCTGATAGATGGAGCAACCGCATAGCTAGGATCACTTATTTACCTCCTTCTCTATTTACCTTTAATTTACATTCTAGATATTTTTTATTGCATTTGAGGACAAATTTCTTTTCTTTCTGGTGGGGTGAGACCCACATTTGTGTGTTGTTTGATTTTCGTATGTTATGTATATTTGGGCTGTTCTGTTTTAAATTGTGTCAATACTGCTTTTCTGTGGATGATTGTGCTTTAAGGCTCCTTTTGTTTTGAATTGCAAAATGATCTTTGACTCGTAAAATTTTTTTGCCACCACTCGTGAGTTGAATGTGGCTGTGCTTTTGTAAAATTTAAGTCTCGGTTCTGATCAATACAGATGACTTGAATAGTTCTTATAGCCGAACGAACATGAATGTACGGCTACGATGAGACCAAATGAAGTTGCATAGATAATATGTGAACTCTTTGCATCTCGTTGTGATTAGCCATGTATCAAAATGATTCTCTTGTAATGACTATTGCACACTAGCTAAATTGTGTAGTCTTGTTTGACTTAAGCGTCGATGCCTTGTGTGATTAGCTTACTATGAACCGTGCCTGAATAAACCCAGAATTTTCCCCGTTAGTCTAATTGTTTAGAAAGGTGTGCCCTTGAAATGATCTTAGGCAACTTTAAAGAGTGTGAGCCAAATTTGACATATACCTCTTTTGTGGCCTACCCGTGAGCGTGTGAAACTCTTTTGAACACCATTTGAGCCTTACCTTTCTTTGGAAGAACCTTGATGAACCCTAGACTGACCCACTACCTATAATCCTCTTGATTTGTGGTTTAGTGAATAGCCAACTTAGGCCAAAAGCGTAAGTTGGGGGTGTGGTGAAAAGGAAAAGGAGAAGTCAAGAAGTGCAAGAAAAGTATCCCTTAACCCATGGTATTGCAAGACAAAATGGAAACCCAAAAAAAAAAGTTGTGGAATAAAAAGTGCAAAAGGAATTGGGTTTCCAAGCAATACATAGAGAGTGAATAAAAGGATGACTTAGAAGCACTAGAAGAAAAAGGGATAACGGAAAAGAAAAGGATGTTTTGAGAACACCACATCTCACGAGGATGAAGAATTCTCTGAGCCAAAATTACCATACCTTTAAACTCATCCCCATTTCAAGCTATGAAAAGACCTTTTTGATCTTGAGTAAGCCAAATCGAAAGTCGATTGGAAAGTAAGGGCAAACCTATGGGTGAAAACACGCATTTTGTTCCTGTTTTTGAGTGTGAGCGTTGCATCTGATTGTTGTTCTTGAATTGATTAACCTCTCTGTGTGAATATGGAATTATTATTTATGTGAGGGCATTTAGATACTTTTTGTTGAGCATGAACTTGCACAAGTAGCAAGTATTGTGAGCATGAGAATCTTTGGTAATGATGTGTCACAACTTTAATCCTTGAGTACACAACTGATCTTTGCATGAGTAAATTGAGTCCTATTGTGTATGTTTATGATTTGGTCTTGTGTAGCACTATTTGAGACATCCTATTTGAACTGCTGAACTTGAGTTTTATTTGGGGTCAAGCAAAAGTTTAAGTTGGGGGTGTTGATGAGTCCACAAATTGGACTCATTTAGGGATATATTTTAATATAATTTATGTCCTCAACTGCTTATCTTATCTCAATATCTGATGAAAACCCTTAAGTTTCAGGTATTTTAAAATTGAAGGTGAGCATGGACACTACTTCACAAAAGGGAATGCAAAGGCTGAAATGAACGAAGAAAACGAAGGCCTGAGGATCGCCGAGTCCACTTGGTGAGTCGCCGAAGGGTCTCACTTTGCCTTTTGTTCCACTGTGCTGAGCCCTGAAGGAAAGGATCAAGTCGGCGGAAAAGGGAGCAGTCAGCATATCGCCGAACAGTTCCGCTAAAAAGTACTATATCGCGCAATGACCCATAGCACGACGATGCCAAAAGATGGTGCAAGACGGCGATGAACTACACCAAATGGTGAATCACCGAGTTGATCGGCGATTCCTACTAATGTCGCCGAATGATCCATCGCAGCACAGATTTTTGAAAACTATAAATACCTGTTGTGAGTTATAAAAGATTAGATAGTATCAAATTTTAGTATCATGATGTTTTCAGTGTGAAATAATTAATATAATTTTAGTACATTTTCTCTGACTTTGAGAGGGTTTTGGAAACTTGAAGAAGAAGAGGATTTCATCTCCAAGGATTTGGACTTAGGTCTCTTGGATTCTTCATTCTTGGCCTATAACAAGACTTAATTCTTCATACCCATTTGAATGGAAGCTCATTTAGGTATAAATTTCTATCTCTTGATGTGTGGCTAAAAATCCCCATTCTTGGGGTGTGATTTAGCAAATGTGTTTTGATTATTGTTGGGTTTTGCTTGCAGAGAGGTTAGATGTATTGTAATGGTGATTTCACCTAGTGGTTGTAGTTTAATTTAATGGGTTTTTAGCTGAAAATACAAAACAACCGTTGTGTTTTCGGCTTGCTCGAGAGTGAGGTCTTGAAATCAAGACCGCTTGACTGATGGCCTAAGGATTAGGTCGACATGAGGTTCAGCCCGAGAGGGTGAGCCCTAGTCTTATATCCTAACATTCATCTCAAAAGAGTGAGTGGGGTAAGGTTTATCCTGGCCTTCATGTGGCAAATGGGTGTTCAAGAGGAACCTATTTGAAACTGGGTAAGTTGTCCCAGAGGGAACTTATTTCCATCTAAAGCTTAGCCTAGTCACTATTATCTTGCAAATTTCCTATCCAAAGCATATACCCAACGATTTAAATCAATATATATTGCTGTCACACCCCAAAAATCCCCTCTCATTCATAGATTTGTCTGTCATTTATATTGTTTTAGCTATACCTGGGACAAAACCCCCATTTGATATTGGACACTTTTGTGTCACCCCCTTTTAATTTACAATGTTTTTAGTCGTTAATGCCTTTAGCTACGACTAGTTAGAACTAATTTATTTTTCTATTAATTCTCAAAACCACTCCCTTTGGACTCGACCCCAACCCTTGGTTGGGTTATTATACTAATGCACGATCTTAGACACTTGCATCGAAAGTTGTGTCATTGATTACGCAAACATCAATAGCGAAGCACATTATCTCCCCCTTGGGGAAAAATTTCAAATCTCTGTTGATAAACTTCAACCTTTAGTTGAAGCAATATCGGATCACTGTCTTGCTTTTCCTTAACCTCCGCTACCAATGAAGATTCTGACCCATTCTGAATTGTTACACCACCATCTAGTATGCTCATAAGACGAACTCCTAAGTGAGCAAGCATGTGAACATATTTTGTTAGTTGTTTCCTTTCTTCCTCAACATGTGCAACACTACGCATAGATAACCTACTAAGAGCATCTTCTAGTAACATTAGCCATACCAGGATGATAAAGCATATTCATATCATAGTCCTTGAGGAACTCAATCCATCTCCTCTAGCGAAGATTTAACTCTTTCTAGGTGAACACATACTGAAGGAACTTATAGTCCGTGAACACCATACAAATAATGTCTCCAAATCTTTAGGGAAAATACCAATGCTGCAAGCTCAAGGTCATGAGTCAGATAGTTCTTCTCATGCACCTTAAGTTGCTTAGAAGCATAAGCTATGACCTTACCTAGTTGCATCAATAAAATACCTAGGCTGACTCTGGATGCATCACAATAGCGCACATAACCATCTGAACCCTCTAGTAGAGTTAAAATAGGAATTGTAGTCAACCTAGTTTTAAGTTATGCGAATCTTTTCTCGCAATCATCTGACCAGATAGACTTAACCTTTTTCTAAGTCAACTTAGTCAATGGAAAAGTTATGGATGAAAATCCTTCCACAAACCTCTTGTAATAACCGGCTAAACCCAAGAAACTTCTGATATATGTAGGAGAGGTAGATCTGGGCCATTGTTTCACTGCTTCTATTTTCTGAGAATCCACTCGAATCCCTTCACTTGACACAATATGCACAAGAAAAGCAACAGACTCCAACCAAAACTCATATTTACGGAACCTAGCAAATAATTAGCGATCTTTGAGAGTATATAGGACAACCCTCAAATGAGTTGCATGCTCTTCCTCATTCGTAGGGTAAATGAGGATATCATCGATAAAAAAGATAACAAACAAGTCCAAATACTTCTTGAACACCATGTTCATCAAATCCATGAAAGTTGCAGGAGCATTGGTTAATACAAATAACATACCTACAAATTCATAATGACCATACCGAGTTTAAAGGTTGTTTTCAGAATGTCACTATATCTGAATTTGAGCTAATGATAACTAGATTTGAGGTCTATCTTTGAGAAATCACTAGCACCCTAAAGTTGGTCAAATATGTCATCAATCCTGGGGATGGGATACTTAATCTTGATTGTGACTTTGTTCAACTACCAATATTCAATGCACATCCTGAGAGAACCATCTTTCTTTTTCACGAACAACACTAGTGCACCCTTTGGGGAAATACTAGGTCTGATGAAGCCCTTATATAGAAGGTATTTCAACTACTCTTTCAATTCCTTCAGCTCAACTAGAGCCATTCTCTAAGGAGGAATAGAAATAGGATGTGTATCTAGAAGGAGATCAATTCCAAAGTTGATTTCACTTTTGTGAAGAACTCCGGGAAGATCCTCTGGAAACACTTTTGGAACTGACTCAAGAGTTGGGGTTTTGTAGCTCGAATCCTTAACCCAAACTAGATGATAAAGATATCATTAGAGATCATTTTTATAGCCTTAAGGTAAGAAATGAATCGACCTATAGGCGCTAAGCTACTACCCTTCCATTATAAGATTGGTTTATCTGGAAACTGAAAATGAACTATTCTAGTTCTACAATTGACTGAGGCATAACAAGAATGTATCTAATACATGCCTAGAATGATATCAACGTCTACCATTTCTAACTCTACAAGATATGCTGAGGTGACTTTCTGGGAGATAGTGACAGGGTAAGTTCTGTATACCCGTCTAGCTAAAACTTGGTCACTGACTAGAGTAGAGACTGAGAAGGGTTCTGAAAGAGTTTCTGGACTTACAACGATGTTTACTACTATATAAGGAGTTACAAAGGAGAGAGTAGCCCCTGAATCTAACAAAGCATAAATATCTAAGTTAAAAACTAGTAACGTACCAATGACTACATCAAGAGAATCTTTCTGATCCTGGAGAGCCTGAAGAGCATATACCTGTTTTGGCACTGTCCGCCACCTGTACTAGATGAGTTACCCTGTTGAGTCGGGCGACCCACTGGTGCTGCTGAAGTTGTAGACTGGGCCCAACCATTGTTGCCTCCTGGACCTTGTTCAGGAGAAGGACAATCTCTCAACTTGTGACCAGTCTGACCACACTCAAAGCATTGTTCCTTTCATGGGAGACATTTGCTCGGATGGTTCTAACCACACCTAGGACAAGTTGGGTAGGTTCTTGTGCCTGAAACACTGATCATGTCAAAACTTGGAGAATGGAACACTAGTTGATCAAGGTGCTGGAGCTGAAGACTTTTGCTGAAACTGTGAGGGATTTCCATGGCCAAATTTCTATTGAGAATACTCATAGTTGCCTGTTCTAGCCTTCTTATTATCCTTAGCATGTTCCCTAAGCTTATATCCCTCAACCTGCTGAGCATGAGTCATGAGCCTAGATATGTTCATATTTTCCAGCAACACAGTATTCCTACACTTTGTTTTCACTAAGTCGAATACGCCATAAATAAAATTTTTCATTTGAGGCACGGAATCGACAACCATGTGAGGAGCATACATACAGAGTTGGGTGAACTTGAGTCCATATTCTTGGACTGTCTTCTTACCTTGCCTCAAATTCAGGAATTGTTGAGCTCTTGCCTCCCTCACCTCTCTTTGAAAAACATGTCCAGAGAGGTCTCACTAAAGCATTCCCAAGTGATAGAAGCTGCATTTGTACCCCTATTCTCTTTCCTGATAGGATTCCAACTCTACCCTATCATTCCCTGTCACTTACATCACTCCAAAGATTTTCTTAACCTTATCAATGAAGTTTTGTGGGTCCTCACCAACTTGTGACCCTAAAAACTCAGGTGGATTCAACCTTATAAAATCTTGAAACCTAGCTTCCACTGATCAACCATTTCTAGTAGTAGAATTTGAAACCTACTGATTGTTCTAGTTGGTCATACTCTGAGCCAAAAGTTGAATCGCATTTCGAAACTCTGCTTTCGAAACCTCATGGTCTGGGACTAAAGGAACTGCGCTAGCATTGCAAACATTAGCATTCCTTGCATAATCTCTATGAGGAGGCATGATCATTAGCGCATAACGACGGATTAAAATGAGGAAATTGGATCATACCTCACACACGATAAGAGTAACAAAGAAAGAGATGTTTTCCTAAAACACTTAGTAGCCTCCATTTCATTAGATGTGGTGCACTTCACACCCATGAAAAAGACTCTACTTTGTGCGGCTTTTCAGACATCCTAGGACTCTTAAACCTAGTGCTCTGATACCAAGTTTGTCATGCCCCGAAGTTACCCCCTAGACGCGGACACGAGACTTAGGATTACGAGTGACCCCAAGCTAACCCTAATGGCATATCAAAAGCATACTAAAGTAAACTGATGTAAAGAAATATTGAGCGGAATATTAAATCATCATAAAACTGAAATGATGGGGAATACCCATTACTATCTGAATAAATAATCTCTGAGTTTAATGACAAATCAATTATCAAATTCCTAAGCTAACAATAAATTTAACTATGTCTGAAATAAAGCCTCTAACTGACTAGAGATGATGAGACATGCCACAGCTAACTCTAGGAAAAACTGGAAAAAAAAAGACTGAAAGGAAAATAAATAATCATGTCAATCGTCCTCAGAGAATGAGGACTCACCACTGATACTGCTGAATTGGAGATTGAGAACCGGTCTATGCGTGATGTGAATACTGAGGACCTGAACCTAAATCACGAGAGGATGTAGCGCAGAGTATGTGTTAGTACTTGAAAGGTAATGTATGCGTAGGATAGAATAAAGTTGAACATTACACATAACTAAACAAAGTATATAACTGATCAATGATATAAGATGAGCATGATACTATACTGAAAACATTGAACATTAACTAACTAAATGTAATGACCAAGTTTATGACATGCTGAAACTAAATACCGAATTGTAACTCATAACCTAGTCAATACACTAGAATCTGTCTGTGGGAGCTACTAATAACCGACTTAAAACCACGTAATATAAATGTGGAGTCCGATGTATACTCCCCATTGAGAGGACTCAATGTACCATGCCAGAGGTATAGAGACATGACTGGCATGATCACTAAAACTGATGCCCACACAGGGGACTTACCCTACGGGGCCACGTAGTTTTGGGACTGTAAGGGTGACTGACCCTAGTCGAACTCGGTATTTAATCCTATTCCCAATAAAAGCATAAAATACAATATGACTGAGATAAACTGGATAGCTCGATGTTCTAAAATGCTAACTGAAAATGCATCATTAATGTACTGATAATGGAACATTCTTAACTAAGGCATGTATATATGTTTATCTGTCCTAGTTTATGTAATTCATGAACTAAAAGAACTACATTACTAGGTTTCTGAGTTTATGCATGAATCTGGGCAAAATGATACGACTATATGATAATTTGATTAGGAATATTAAAATAACTAATTCATAATAATGTGCTAAGATTCTAGAAACCATAGATTTAGATAATATGAAAGGAATCAAGAATTTGACTGAATTATAGGGATCTAATGGGTGAAAGGAGCCCATTAGTGAAATTCCACGTATCTGGTGACGGATTTCATAAAGAAATATTTTGATTTCGGGGCAGGAACTGACGAAACCTTGTTGTGTTCTTGAACGAGGGCTGCTCGACTTTTCTTGTTGTTTTCATTCAACTTGGATGAATTTTGGAGAATGATTGATTGTGTTAGTTTTCTAATTTAGTTTCAAGGTTAAAACAGACCAAAACTATGTAGTTTAGGGATAAAACGGCATATTTTAAGTGCCGAACGCATAGCAAAAAAACCTAAATGACCCTAACGTAAAGGTTGTCGAAGGCCACCTACGGAGGGATCTACGATCCGTGGGTTGACCTTCCAACTGTAGGTAGGGGTCGTCGGTTAAGTAACAGACTGTAACCAAAACTCATATTTATGGAACTTAGTAAATAATTGGCGATCTTTGAGAATTTTCAGAATAACCCTCAAATGAGTTGCATGTTCCTCCTCATTCCTGGAGTAAATGAGGATATCATCAATAAAGACGATAACGAACAAGTCCAAATACTACTTGGACACCCTGTTCATCAAATCCATGAAAGTTGCAACAACATTGGTTAGTCCAAATGACATAACGAAAAATTCATAATTACCATACTGAGTTCTGAAGGTTGTTTTCGGAATGTCACTGTCTCTGACTCTAAGCTGATGATAACCAGATTTGAGGTCTATTTTAGAAAAATGACTAGCACCCTGAAGTTGGTCAAACAAGTCATCAATCCTAGGGATATGGTACTTATTCTTGATCATGACTTTGTTCAGCTGTCGATAGTCAATGCACATCCTGAGAGAACTATCTTTCTTTTTCACGAACAACACTTGAGCACCCCACGTGGAAATACTAGGTCTGATGAAGACCTTATTTAGAAGGTCTTTCAACTGGTATTTCAATTTCTTAAGTTCAGTAGGAGCCATTCGGTAAGGAGGAATAAAAATAGGTTGGGTATCTCGAAGGAGATCAATTTCGAAGTTGATTTCCCTTTCGAGAGAAACTCCGGGAAGATATTTTGGAAAAACTTCTGGGAACTCATTTACTACTGCCACTGACTCAAGAGTTGGGGTTTCAAATTTTGAATGCTTAACCAGAACTAGATAATAGAGATAACCGTTAGAGATCATCTTTCTAGCCTTAAGGTAGGAAATGAATCGACCCATAGGACTGGTTCACTGGAAACTCAAAACGAAGATCCTAGTTCTACAATCGACTGAGGCATAATATGAATGTAACAAACCATGCCTAAAATGAAATCAAATTCTACAATTTCTAACTCTACAAAATCTGCTAAACTGACTTTTTGAGAGACTGTGATAGAGTAATTTTCACATACCCGTCTAGCTAATACTAGGTCACCAACTGGAGTAAAGACTTATAAGGCATCTGAGAGAGTTTCTGGACTGACATCGAAGTTCACTGCTATATATAGAGTTACAAAGGAAAGAGTAACCCCTACTTCTAACAAAGCATAAACATCTAAGTGAAAGACTCGTAAGGTACGAGTGACCACATCAGGAGAATCTTCCTGGTCCTGGAGAGCATGGACAGCATACAACCTGTTCTAGCGCTGACTTCCACCTGTTCCAGATAAAGCACCCTACTGAGTTAGGTAACCTGTTGGTGCTGCTGGAGCTGTAGACTGAGAACTACTATTATTACCTCTGTGACTCTATTTAGAAGAACGACAATCTCTCAACCTGTGACCACACCCAAAACATTTTTCCTTTCCTGCAAGACACTTGCTCGGATGGTTCTTACCACACTTTGGACAATTTGGGTAGGTTCTAGTACCTGAAACACTCCCATGATACTTAGAGCCTGATGCCTTACCTTTCTGATCGTATCGAAATCTAGGGGATAGAGCACTGGTTGATAAAGGTGTTGAGTTGGAGAGTTTTGCTGAAACTACGAGCGATTTCCACCACCCGATTTCTATTGAGAGTAATCATAGTTGCCTATCCTAGCCTTCTTGTTGTCCTTGGCATGCTCCCTAAGCTTATCTCTCTCAACCTGCTGAGCATGAGTCATGAGCCTAGAGATACTCATATCCTCCAACAACATAACATTTCTTCACTCTGTCTTTACCAAATCAGATACCCGAAATAGGAACTTACTCATTTGTGCCCTAGGATCGGCAACCATATGTGGAGCATACCTAGAGAGTTGGTGAACATAAGTCCGTACTCTTGGACTGAGAACCTTGTATCAAATTAATGAACTCCTGAGCTTTTGCCTCTCTAAACTCTCTAGGAAAGAACATGTCCAGAGAAGCTCCTGTAAAACACTCCCAAATCAAAAGAGCTGTATTTTTACCCCTATTTTCATTCAATTGAGTGAACCAAATGTTAGCTACATCCTTGAGCTGGTAGGATGCGAACTCCACCCTATTATTTCCAGTTACTTCCATCACTCTAAAGATCTTTTTGACCTCATTAATAAAATTTTGGGGGTCTTTGATACGTCCAAACTTACACCTCAATTAAGAGTTATAAATGGTCGAAGTCAATTTATAGAACTCAACGTGAGTTGAGGTCGATCCCACAGAGAATTTCTTTACAGAACTGATTTCGCTGTCGTATTTACTCAAATGTCATTATTATTTCCTAAGAAAACAGTTACGGAAAGTAAAACAGGTTTTGCTGTAAAGCTCTTGTAACCAAGGTTGTTAACTAAGATCTAATTTTACAATTAACAGAATATAAATTCTAAAGTTGTTTTGATAGTTAAATGAAACCAAGATTGTGTTCCCCATAACGTTGCATCTAATATTCTTCCATAGTTGAGTTTCATTCAATTTGTCTCTACAAAATACAGGCGAGCTAAATATATTTGATACTTCTCAGTCTAATCAGATAATTTTCACTCAAGTCCTCTCAGTCTCAGAGTGTTACAAGTTTTACCCTCGCTTACAATAGTGTTAAAGTTCTTTTCTCTCAAACTCGAACTTTGACTCTATTTCTTCAAATTAATTTAGCTTTTTCCTAACTCTCATTTTTATCTCGAACAAATGACAGATACAGGCTCACCCTAATGCATGCACTCATTAAAATACATGAAGAACGAAAGATAAATTATACTTTGCAAATGTAAGTCGCCTTTCACTTGTTTTATAGAAATACACTTAGATTTACGTCATAGATCCCATAATCCCAGTTGTGGTATTTAGCCACTCATTATTTCACGTAAATATACAAAAGTATATAATGAAATCATGAAAAGAAAATACTTACGAAATAAGAAAATCGATAAGCATTTTGATAATTCAAGAACTGGAAATCCAACTTTCAAACTTAATTCGATGTTAATCTCCAAAACCAGAAGCTAAGAATATCTGAAAACTATGTTCTTCGTTCTAGATAAGATGAGATAAAAACTGAAACTGACATAATTAATTCAAATAAAATGTTTTAAAAAGATTCATACTCAAAGTAGGACTAAACTGTCGGGCAACTTCACGACTTCCTCCACGATCCATCACGGAACGTGAAGCCCTTCGGGGTCTTCACTTGCACTCACCCAAAATGGGTTTTCAAGGCATGTACACTAGATCATCACCACGGACACCACCATGACTCGTGACAGTGACCACGGTTCGTGTAGTTGTCTGTGTTCTTCACTTGATCAATTCCCTCTTCAACTTAACAATGCCCATTTACTGGATCATCACCACGGACGCCACCACGACTCGTGACAATGACCACGGTCCGTGTAGTTGTCCGTTCTCTTCACTTAATCAATTCCTTTTTTAATTTTTCATTGCCCATTCACTAGATCATCTTCACGACTCTCACCATGGACCATTATGAGGACCACGACCCATGAGGTCGTATGTGGTCTTCACTTGGTTCCATCATCTTTCAGCTCTTCCAACCCTAAGTATCGGTTCAACTCTACGAGCAGCTCTATGATCCGTAGTGAAGATCACGACCCGTGAGTTCATCCACGGTCTTTAGTTTCATGAATTCACTTTAACTGAATTTTCATCTTTTTTATCTTCTTTCACTTCCACCCGTTTCACCTATACAAACACTACCAAACATATTATATCCACATAGATAAACTCGATTCTAGTATTAATCCCTAGTTTTCAATCATCAAATGTGCCAAGATTTCACGACACATAAGTCTTCACAAACTTGCGACCCTAGAAACTCAGGCAGATTTATCCTAACAAAATCACGGACCCTACCTGCCACTGATCCACCACTAGCATTTGTAAAAACTAAACTTGCTGGTTGTTTTGGTCGGCTACACTATAAGCCAAAAGCTGAAGGGTATTTCAAAAATTTGCATTCAAAACCTCATGACCGGGTAGTGGAGGATCGACATTGGCGTTGTGGGAATTAGAATTCCCTGCATAAGCTCTATGAGGAGGCATGATCTAGAACACATAATGTCGAGTAAGAAAGGATATCATACCCACCCATGATACAAATAACAAGAAAGTGAAGTTTTTCCTAAAACACTTCGTAGCCTCCCCCTCATAGGTGTGGTGCGCTTCACACTCATGAAAGAGACTCAATTTAGTGCGGCTTTTCAGACATCATAGGACTCTTAAATCTAGTGCTCTGATACCAACTTTGTTAGGCCCCGAGGCTACCCCTTGACGTAAACACGGGACCTAGGATCACGAGTGACCCCAAGCTAACCCTAAGCTGCCATATCATAGGATACTAAGATAAACTGAAATAAGAAATACAGTGCAGAAGCCTTAAGTTATGAGATCAACTAAAATGATGGGGAAATACCCAATCTAAGTCTAAATATATAAGACTATGAGTTTAATAGAAACTGGAAGATAAAACTCAAAACAAAAACTGAATCTAACTATGTCTGAATAAAAGCCTCTAACTGACTAGAGATGTTGGGACATGCCCCCAGCTAACTCTAGCAAAACTGAAACTGAAGGAGTGAAAGTAAAATAAAACATGTTTATCGTCCTCGGAGAATGAGGACTTACCACAGATAATGCTGAGTACAGATCGGGAATCGATCTAAACGCAATCTAATTTTTTAGGGACAAAACCTACATCAAGAGAAGATGTAGTGCAAAGTATGCGTCAGTACCTGATAGGTATTGTGCATGCATGATAGGATAAAGCTAAACAGTATATGCATAACTAAATAAAGCATATTGATCAATGATATTAGATGAACATGAAGAATATACTAAACATACTTAACATGAACTAAATTGAATGCAATGAGCAAGTTCATAACATACTGAAACTGAATACTAAAATATAACTGGTAACCTGGTCAATGCACTAGAATCTAATTGTGGGAGCTACTATTAACCAACATAAAACCACGTGAGCTAAACATGGAGTCTGATGTATACGCCCCATTGAGAGGACCCAATATACCTTGCTAGAGGTATAACGGTATGACTGGCGTGATCACTAAATATGATGCCCAAAGAGGGGACTTAACCTATGGGGGCACATAGTTCTGGGACTATGATGGTGACTGACCCTAGTCCTACTCGATATTAAGCCTACTTCTGTCTAGAATGATACAATACAACACAAAAGAAATAAATTGGATAGCTCAAGATTCTGACATGCTAATTGAAAATGCAACATTCAGTACTGATAATGAAACATTTGAAAATTGATGCATGTATATATGTTTAAACTGACCTAGCAAGTGGAATTCATGAAATAAAAGAATCTATACAACTAGGGTTCTGAATTTCATGCAAAAATTAAGCAACATGGTTACGAAAATGTAATATTCTATTTAGGATTACTCTAACAGCTAAATCACAACAATTATATGAAATTCTTGAAACCTTAAGTCTAAATAATATGAAGGGAATCAAGAATCTGATTGAATTCTAGGGACCTAATGGGTGAAAGAAACCCACTAGTGAAATCCCACATACCTGGTGACGAAATCCACAGAGAATCCTTCAATTTTACGCTAAAACTTGAACGAAACCTACTAATTTTTCTAAGTAAAACTGGCGCCTCTTTGTTGTTCTTTTGTTCTAAGTTTGAACGATTTGGGTGAATGATTGATTAGGGTAAGTTCTTATTAAGTTACTAGGCTCAAATTGACCAAAACTACGTAGTTTAGGGGTTAAGCGACATAGTTAAGTGTCTAACTCATAGGGGAAAAGACTAAAATGACCCCACATAAAATCTGACAGGGCCCGACCACGGATGTAACGACGAAAATTCACTAGGACCATCGTCCGTCGTATGGGTCATGGTTCTTGGTCTAGTGACTAATGGTTCTTGTCCCTTCCTTCTACAGTCTACTTCACGGATCGTGTGAAGGATCACGGACCATGAAGATCACTGTGGTCCTTTACTTGGGCTAGGGACCTACTGGTTTGGCTTTACGGAAGCCACCACACCCCATAAAGGGCTCCGTGGTCTGATGTCTGAGCCTAGTGTGTTCTGGCTGGTTTCCACAATCCTCCCAACAACTCGTGTAGTGGTCCACGGCCCGTGAAGGGTCCCGTGGTTCATCATTTCTAGGCTGGGTGTGAATCCACGGCCACGTTGACGGACCGTGGTTCCATTCATGATCTGCCATGGTTCACCCATTTTTCTGGTGTTCTGGTCTGATAATAAGTGTTACAACATATATGAGCAAAACTTTTAACGGATGACACAAATGATCATTTTCTCAAAGTCTGATGACATATTTGAGTCTCTTCCTTTTTTATTTTAAGCCATTTTTTTTAAGAAATAAAAAGGAACTTATTTAACCAATTCATTGACGAACCCCGCTAAATTTGGGCAAATATATTTTCCATCAAGTATCTTGAGGATCAAGTCGAGTATGGAAATCTCGGGAAAAATATTTACACATTGACATTTAAGGTGAAATTTTGGTTGTGGCTGCGCCAACTTTCATGATATACAATATAAAAGGTGATTCACTTAGATATTCGAAGGTTATAAACCGTGATATATAGCTGGGGAGAGAGACAAATCTATGTTGAAAGCATAGTTTGTACATGAGGGATTGATAAATTTTATTTGTTATTTGAAACATAGAACAACCCATTCATGTGTAAAGCACACATTCTATAAAGGCAATTATATTGCCAGGGGATCTTGTTAATCATTTTCCTCTATGATCTAATTTTCAAGTAAGAATAATTTTGTCTTCAAATTCATGCTAACTGGCGTTGTAAATTGTTTCTCTCATTGAGTAGTGCTTCAAGAGAATTTTATGCCTCCAGACAATAGAAAAGACAAAGAAGCGCTAAAATCTTCACTCAGGTCCTTCTTAGACTTCTGATTAATTTTTCTACAGAAAAAAAATTCGTCAGGGAAAAAAGAGAGAACTCGACATAAGTGTTGTATGATCTAGAATTTAGCTAAGAAAAATCACATTTCAATATTGTAAGACGATTAATGGAAATTATTTGAATGAAAAACTGTGAACAAAACTTTTCTCATTTCAAGCATATCAAATGATTGATTTTCTAACTATGTAGTTTCTCTAAAAAGATGAACATTGAATAACTCTTAAGTAACTGTTTCGAGCCTTCTAGTGAAAATTTATAGCAGACGTAATTTTTTTCTCAACAAAGATTCAAACAAAATATGATATGCAATCAACAAGCATATTTAAATCTTGTTCTACACAATAGTTTTCCAAACCTCAGTATATTATAGTGAACAATAAATATAAGAAAAGGCCGTCCTTCTTTATTTCAGCCCGTGCAGTCAGCCACGAGTATATTTCTTGTTCCAAACATCAGCATTCACTCCCTGAAAGTTCAGAAGTACATAACGGTTAACAAAACATTATTTACTTTATCACAAGCGTATGAAATACCTTGTTATTAGAATATATACTGAGATGAGACTTGATAAATTCAGGGCTAGCTTTTAAGTCAAACCAGGATTTCAAAACACACCTAAATTTCACAAGTGATTTTACCGACAGCCTTAAGAAGATTTCATTAATGAGATTTGCCAGAAGAATAGATTTAAAAGTTTGAATCTTGAATTGAAGAAGAAGAAAATGGAGCACTGCTAGTGTGTTTACTCCGCTTTTTGAGTAGATGGGAGGCTTCAGATTCCATTTGTGTTGTAGAAATTTGAGAAGTCAACAAAGTTTTTGATGTTTTTATCTATAACTGTGCTCTGAAAATATTTTGTAATTGTACCATCTCCAAAAGAGATGTTATATATTTATTTCCCAAAAAAATTATCCTTTTCTTTTTTGGTAATAGATTTAAATTTTTATATTTAAGTATCACTTGATCAATTTTTTCCTTTTAGGTCATCGAAAATGGGTGTGCATTTAAGTTGTTGCGGGAACTTCTATATACAAAAAAATCAATAACCATTGAACATGACTTACCAATGTCTACTAATTGATGCATATCCTATTTTGTAAGTAGATTAAGGCTTGTTCTTCCTCGGAATGTCTGTTGTATGTGTTATCAGGCTGAACTTGATATAAAATAGGAGTTGAATTTTATTTTTGATCTAGAAGTTGTGTTCAGTTTGCTACTTATATTTATGATAATCGTAGTCAAACCGTTTGTCTCTGACAAATTACCTATGATGCATCTTTTCAGCATTATGTTCTTAGATATCAGAAAACATTTATTTGTTCAATACAGAATAAATGAATAAAACAAATGCTCGTAGTTCATTTGGTACTATTTTCCCCTATAAATGATCATGTTCCCAATGTCTTATGGTTTCGACAAATCGCAACTTAAAAATTCTAAGGCTAACATCCTTGATGTGGAGCACGTACGTAAAACACACAAGAACTTAATATAGTTTATTAATGCATTAGCAGCTATTTTTTGCTCTTTGGAATTGATCTTAAGTTCATTCAATGATTTTGATATTTTGTATGTTCATTCAAGGGAACAATAAAGCGGCTCTTAAAAAATATGGGTTTTTTTTTATTTTGGACATTTGAACATTTAATATTGATTTGAGTTTAATTGTATAAATCTAAATACATATAGTTTAAATTCAGATTTCATTCTTGAGATAAAATAGTTTCATCATAAAAATGGCCCGCGCACATACTAAATCCAATCAATACATATATAACATATCAATAAATCGTTGCATGAACTTAAGATGAACGCTAAAGAGGAAAGATTTGAGTAATTAATAGCTGCTAGAATGCATTTATAAGTGATGTTCATTTTCTGAAAACTCACAATATAGAGTAGCCCAATGCAACTGCGATTAACATAGTACTTTCTAAAATGACGAGACAATTGGTTTAGGTAAAGAGATACGATACAAAAATAGTGAACAATTTTTATTTATAAAACCAATTAAGAGAAAAGGTTTTGTCGTTTAAAAAAATCAAATAACATTGATTTTCTAATTATGTAGTTGCTCTAGAAAGATGAACATTAAATAGCTCTTAAATAATTGTTTCAAGCCTTGTAATAGAATATTCAGTTGATCTAAATTTTATCTCAACCAAATTCAAAAGGTACAGACAAAATGTTATGTAATCAGCGAGCATATGTAAATCTTGTTTTAACACACAAGAAAATAACATTAGTACATTACAACGAATAGTAAACACAGAGAAAGCTCATCCTTCTTCATTACAACCCGTGCAGTCAGCAAGCTGTAGATTCGTGTGTTCCAAACATCAGCAGTCATTTCTTGAAAGTTTAGTAGAACATAAAAATTAACAAAACACTATTTACTTTATCAAGAAACATAATTTAGTAGCTGTTGAGAGAAATGTATGGAGAACTCTTACTAATTATTTAGCATACGATTGTAGTATTCATTTGAGCATTTTTTGCGTTTGATGTTGTTGCATTGTTGGTATGTTTCGCAAAAGGACCAAACAAGGCTTTCAATGTAGAGTTGTGCCTCTTGAAGGTGATGATAGTTAGAATTTCTTGGAAATCACTTTGAGGCATCATGTGGATTGTAAATCATGAAAAATGATGTGTTCTTAAACAAAAATGTTCACTTGACATGCAAAAGGACGGACCAAATTAATAATACACTCCATCGCTAATGTTTAACAACTTTGTCCAAGATTACTTAACTCTGTACTCCTTCATAACCCATACATCTACCTAACTCATGGTAGATTGACAAATCATAGAAAGTTCATTTCCTACTACACCAAGGTACATAATAGAATAAAATGTTCCTTCTTCGTAGCATGGGTTCTCTATTTCTTTCCATCTCACACCAACCAAGTCAACAACAAGGATGACCCAATCTTTATAATTAGTAGAAACCATATTCGTAATAGCCCAATGAAGCTTCCCATTCACAAGCATACTAGATTTGTAAATTTGAATCGCACTCCGTATATCATCCTAACGTTTCCAAGAATTACTATTTAGACTATACTTTTTTCCCACATTATAGAATGAATTGTCATTACCCACAATTCGGGTGATTACAACTACCACATAATCATCATGAAGCACATCGTATCCAAAACGATACATGTAAAAGCAATTGATTCCAAAACTAGGCAATTTCTTGAGTTTCCTAATTGATGGATTCCAGATAAACATATATGTTTCCTCAATGGCAACACAAATCAACACAATGACAGAACCCACAAACTTAATAGATTCATAGGATACTTTTGGAAGATAATTCACGTCAATTGTCCTAGTAACATGGTCATAAAATAAAGAATTAACGGAACAATCCTTAAGATTATTTTTAGGTGAATCAAACTTCAGCATAAGCCTATGACAGGTCTTTTCATTAGCAGATCTACGGAGATGGATCTTGACAAATTCAAGACTACAGATTATACCAAGTCAGAATTTTGAAACACAGTTGAATTTTAAGAGGTGTTTCACTTGAAGCCTTAAAAGAATTTCAGTGATGAGCTCTCCTAGCAGAACACTAGATTCAAAATTTGAATCTTGGACTGAAGAAGAAGAAAGTGGAGCACGGGTGGTGTGTTTTCTCCTTCTTTGGTGTAGATGAGAGACTTCAGATTCCATTTGAGTTATAGAAATTTGAGAAGACATCAAGGTTTTTGATGTTTTTCTCCGTGCTCTGAAAATATTTGCTTATTGTACTATCTTCAAAGAAATTTTATATACTTCGTTTACCAAAAAATGGTCATTTTATTTTTGGTAATATATTTAAACTTGTTCATTAAGTATCACTTGATCAATTTTTTTCCTTTTAAATTTTTCAAAAATGAACGTGCATTTAAGTTGTTGCTTGAACTTCTGCTCAAAAGAATCTCTTAAATTTCACATTCCAAAAAATCAATCAAAAAAAATCTTTATTGTACTATTTCCCAAAGGTATTTTATATAATTATTTTCCCAAAAAATGGTCATTTTTTTGGTAATAGATTTAAAATTGTTCTTAAAGTATCTCTTGATCATTTTTTTCCTTTTAAATTCGCCAAAAATGAGCATGCATTTAAGTTGTTGCTTGAACTTCACGCTCAAAAGAATCTCATAAATTTCACATTCCAAAATATCAGTGAAAAAAATCTAGTGTCTGATTAAGAGGATTCACGATTATTGAATTTTGTAATTGTTTAAATATTTAGATCACAGAAAAAAAATATTTTCACTAGAATTACATTTGGAATCTTCGAGTATGAGAATAAAAAGATTAGAAATTGAGAAATTATTGTATACAAATATTTATAATTACAAATAATAAATGAGCGCAGTAAATTAAACTTATCGTGAACACTAAAAATAAAGAAGCCTATTTCTCAATTATGAATTGTTATCACATGAACAATATTATGGTATTCAACGCGATTAAATTTCTTCACAATATACTATATATATCTATCTATGTTATATTAAAAGAACGAAAAGGAAGCGTCTTAGCGAAAGTAGTTCGCTTTTTTACTCTTCAAAATTTTATTTCACTCTAGACAAAATTTTATTTCACACTAAGAAAGCATGTCTACATTTTCATCATTTGTTGGTTCATAAACTATATATTTAAGGGATTATTTTGAATCCACTACCCTGTCAATATCCATAAAGACTTTGAAATTTGATGGGTCAACAGGCTTATTCAAGCCAAATTAAGTACTAGGTTTTCTAATATAAAATGTGAAACTTTTACGATATCATAGTACGCAGTCATTATCTCTCATGGAAAAATGGAACTCTAACAAACTTGCAACACAGATGGAATCTGAACCCTCCCTTCAATGCATCAAACTCACAAACAATTCTCAATTTCCATCAACTTCAATACAAGACTCGAGTTTGACATTCGCTAATCTTACACCAACACTTATCATTGAAATCTTGTCAAGGCTTCCAGTGAAATCCACTTTGCAATACATGTTGGTTTGAAAATATTGGCTTGATTTAATTTTTACCCCTAAATTTATCAAACCCCATCTTAGTTTATCGTCTAGTAACAAAGAAAGCACTTACCATAGGCTTATGATGAGGTTTAGTAGATTTACTGGGATTCTGTACATTCAATGTTCTTTTAGATCTTTACTTTATGATTCTGTTACAAAGACACCTGACTGGAATATTCCCATGGTAAAGAACCGTCATGAAAATTTTCAAATTTTTCGTTCGGTTAATGGATTGATTTTGGTTTAGGTGAAAGAATCATGTACTCTTGCCGGTGAGCAAAAAGACTTGTTTCTATGGAATCCATAGATTAGAAAGTACATGAAATTGCCTAGTCCAAGTTTTGAAACTATACTAACATATGTTTCCGATTATGGTTATTATTTTATATATGATGAGTTTCATGATGATTATAAGGTAGTAGTCATTCTCTTTGATTTCAGACATGTCAGTTCAATTCGACTTGAGGTCAAAATATATAGTCTAACGAGTAATTCTTGGAGACGTGTTGATAATAGTTGTCCTCCAAGTGGGTTATATTTTAATGTTTCTGGCAAGTTTGTGAACAAGAAACTTCATTGGGATACTAATCATGTTGGTCATGAATATAATACCATGATTGACGATTGGAACATCGTTTCTTTTGATTTGATTGATGAGAAATGGGGAAGGGCAGAGAGCCCACCTTCGGGGAAGGAGATATTGATTCACGGCTAGAAGTGTTGGGTAGTAATCTTTCAGACTTTTGTTATAACAAGCGAAGGTATGTTTCTGTTTGGTTAAAAACTCTTGGACAAAGATGTTTACCATTAATTATTTTGATAATACATATGTGCATGAAAAACTCTATTTCATGTCAAATAAAGGTGAAGTTTTTGTTGGGTTCTCACAAAGTTTCAAAATATACAATCCAAAAGACGACTCGTTCGGTCCAAAAATTATTAACTTTGATCGTTATGGGGATGTTGCGGAAATCTACGTTGAAAGCCTAGTTTCTCCTTTTCCATCGGAGGACCAGACTAGTGATGCAACAAAAATAGAGGCGAAGAAAAGCTCAGATAAAGACAATCAAGTAACAAATAACTAGTAAGAGTTTCACTATGTCCATTTTCCTTAAACAGATTTAATTATATTTGTTATTTCAACTACATAAACTCTAGTGTTTTAATATACTGGCAAGAGTTTGGCTTGTGATGTTTTAATGTAGGAACATGTCATATATATGTTTAAACCCACCTGCTGACAGATCTTTGGTATTATATGATGAGTCCACAATTTGGACTCATTTAGGGTTATATTTTGGTAAATTAGTGTCCTCAAATGCATATTTTGTCTCAATATCTGATGAAAATCCTTAAGTTTCAGGTATTTAGAGTTTGAGGCAAAGCATGGACCCTACTTGGTCAGAAGGAACAAGCCAGCTGAAAAGAACAAATAAATGAAGGCCTGAAGATCGCCGAGCCCTGTTGGTGAGTCGCCGATGGGCCTGGAGATCGTCTTTTGTTCCAGTGTGCTGAGCCCTAAAGGAAAAGGTCAAGTCGGAGCGTCGCCAATCAGTTTCGTGAACCAGTACCACATCGCCTAATGACTCAAAATGCGAAGAGGCTGAAGGCTAAAGCAGGGAGGCGATGAAATCGACCAAAAGGCGGATCGCCAAGTGTATCGGCGATCCTGACTAACTGTGCCGAATGGTCCTCCGCAGCATAATTTTTCAACCACTATAAATACTTGTTTAAATTTCTAATATCATATCACTTCTATTATTAGAACTTTTTACAGTGTTTGGAGTGTTTTAGGTTTTAGAGGGTTTCAGAGACTTTGTTCTAAGACCTTGAACATTCAAACGGTTTCAATTCCAAGAAATTGGATGTGGGTCTCAAAGATTATTCACTCTTGACGTTTTTATAGACTTAATTTTTCATACCCAGTTGATGGAAACTGATATTGGTATAAATTTTTATGTCTTTTACATGTCTATCTAAGACCCCAATTCTTTGGGGTGTGATTTTTTGAATACGGGTTAAATTATCTATTGGGTCTTGCTTGTTGATGGTTTATTTGTTGTTTAAATGTGATTTCGTTTAGTAGTTGGGTATGAAATTAATGGGATTGTAGTTGAAAATATGGTTTCATCTTACTGTTTTTGGCTTGCTCGTAAGAGAAGTCGTAAAACTAAGACTACTAAATTGATAGCCGGTGGTATTGGGTCAACATGGGTTCAGCTAGAGAGAGTGAATCCTAGTCCTTATCCCACAAATTCATCTTGAGAGAGTGAATGCGATAAGGCGGAGGTTGTGCTTAATGCGGTAACTCGGTGTTCGAGAGAAACTGAGTTGATTCGGGGTAAGTTGGTGGAGAGAGAATTTACCCCCACTATAGTCTAGCCTAGTCACAAATGCTCAACAATTTATATCAAAAGCATGTACCCGATAGTCTAGTTTAACCCGTATTTCTATCAAATCCCAAGAATCTCATCTCTCTATCGCGTTTCCTTATATGTTTACTTTCTTTTTTAGTTGTTAATTTATACAAACCCCCATCGATAATTGATGCTTGTGTCACTCCTTAGATTCACTATGTTTTTATTCGTTAATATTTATAGCTATGACTAATTAGAACTTGATTTTATTTTTCTACTAATTCTCAAAATCACTCTCTGTGGGAACAATCCCAACCCTTGGTTAGGTTATATCACTACACACGATCGTTTGGCACTAGAACTGAAATACTGTCAGTTGATTACGTCGAACATCAAAAAGGTGCCGCTGCCGGGTAGTAGTGTTATTAGAGAATTTGTAGTTAAGTAGAATTTTCGTTCTTGTTAGTTGTAGTTCTACTTACTTAATTTTTAGTTTTGTTTTGTTTGTTTTTGTATATATTTCAAGAAGAATAAGTGTTAATGACAACAACGGCAGTCAGGTGGTCCACCAAGACGACATTAGAAATCTCAACAATTTCCAAGAGCCCAACATTAATGACCCCCATCTCATGGGAGTTACTGGGGCCATCCGCTTACCTCTAGCCGAAGGAAATGTAGGGTACCATATAACGAGCACTAGGTTGCAACTAAAGGGACTTTTCAGTGGATTGGCTCATGAGGATCTTCACGAGCATCTTCAAAACTTCATGGATGTGTGCGGACCATTCTCTTTCAAAAACATCTCTCAAGAGTCAGTCTGGTTAAGGTTATTTCCTTTCTCGTTGATGGGAGAAGTGTGCAAGTGGCTAGCGGAGTTGCCACGCGAATCCATCACTTCTTGGGAGGAGTTAGTCACCTCATTTAATGTGCGATTTTTCGCTCCCTCGAAGATGATGGCTGTTCGGGACAGTATCCAAAGCATTAAGCATTTGAAGGGCGAGCCAATTCATGAGACTTGGATGCGATTCAAGAAATTGGTGCTCCAATGCCTAACTCATTGCTTGCCTGACAACGTATTGCTGCAATATTTCTACCGAAGCCTAGACTCGGTGAATAAGAGCGTTGCTGACCAACTTTCTCCAAGAGGATTGATGCAATAGCCTTACGTGATAGCAACTCAGCTATTGGATGGCATGACCACGATCAATCGGGCATGGTAAACCCGTGAAGATCAAGTCTCCGCTCTTACATTCTAATTAACAAAGGAGTAGATGGAAAAAGATCAGGAAAGGGACCAAAACATGGCCAAGATCATGACACAACTTGACATTTTGTTCAAAAATGTCATGGGAGCTAGTGCTCGGTGTGACAATGTTGTGGGTATTGGGTGTGCAAATCCTGAGGAGACGAAGTTTGAAACCTTGTATAATAAGGAGGTAAATTTTCTAGCCAACCAAAGTGGTGCTTATCGTTCAAACTACCCAAGCAAGGGTGGTAACCAAGGTTTGGCTAGAGAGGATGGTTGGAAGGATCGCGACAGAGAATGGAGAGACCAAAATCCTAACTGGAAGGATGGGTAGAAGGGCAGGTATGTGCTTCCCAATGAGCGCTAAAAGCCGAATGATTCAGAAGGTGGTAGGTCTGAGGATATGCTCTGTCTTATCCGAAACAAAGTTGAAGGGTCAGACAAAATTTTGAATGAAATGAAAGAAGATGTGTCAACCCTTAGCCAGAACGTCACCTCCCATTCAGTGTCACTAAAGCAGTTGAAGACCCAAATGGGTCATATATCGTCTCATCTCAATTTGAGAAAGCATGGGGGTTTGCCTAGTGATACTATGGCTAACCCCAAGAATGTGGTTTGAAGGTGGACTTGCGTCGTGTCGCGATCTTAACTAAGGCACTGTTTGGGAGGCAACCCAAAACCCCTTACTATTTTTTATTTGTGTTTTGGTAAAATAATGGTGTGTTGTTTGTACAGGTTGAAGTGTGTAAAGTGTGCAAAAAATTACAGGGTGGAGAGTAACAGGTCCAGTCGGTGAATCCGACCTAATCCACCATTTGACTCAAGACATTTTCAAATTGGAGTTTGTAAAACTCGGCGAGCCTAGAAAATTATTGGCTAATGCCGACCATGTTAGCGATCTCGATGGAGACCGTTGTTTGGCCCCCCACACTCACTGGAGGTTCTGTATTATTCGGCAAGGTGAATGAATACTGGGCGAATAGCCGAGAGGTTAGGAGAGCTCGACTAATGTTGCCGAATGGGCGAAAACTGAACGGTTTTTCAAGGCAAAGGTTTAAAAATTCTAACTAATTCACTTTCCATCACTTCTTATCTTCCCAAACTCACACCCGCTCACTAGTTCCTATATTTTTGCATTCATAGATCATTTTTGGTGCTGATTTGTGCTCGTGATTGGATTGTATTGCCACCTAGCATCTCCATAATATCTTAATCGACATCTAAGGTTAGTTTCCGAGCCTTGAGTTTCTTTTATAAAATGGTTTACTCAAATGCAATAATATCAATTTGTTGATATGTGTTGAGCCTCTTTGGTAGGATTAAAATTTTTGATTGCTTCTTTTGATTCGATAATCTTCCCCTTACTAAGTTAAATAGTTGATTCCTGAAAATTGTGCCTTAAAGTGGATGACATTGTGTGGGGTTGTGCATTCGTATCATTGGGTCTAAGCTTAATACGAGTCATGCATGATTTGATCTTGTTTTCGGGGGTTGCGGGGTTGAATTCGAAGAGTTGGGATGAAAGTAGGCATGGAAGGTCATTTGGCGTGCTGAGTCGAGCTCACCAAACCACTCTGTAGATCACCGAACTCCCCCATCTCGCCAGTAAATTCATGCCTTATTTGATATAGCAGTCTGTAACTTTTGGCGAGAAGCTTGAGTTTTCCTAAAGCACTCGGCGACTCGCCGACAGTTTCTTGTTCGCCCCTTGTCTGCATCCTTGTATCCTCTGTGCATAGCACTCAGCGAATCGCCTAAGTGGTTGCGCGTTTTGCCAACTGGTTAGGCGAGTTTATCTGTAGCTGATCTTCTATACTTTTGTTTGAATACTCTCTAACTCTTTCCCGAAGCTTTGCAGATATGGCTAGACCGAAAGTAGCTCGAAGAAATATGCCACCCCGACATACTAGAGCGAAAAATTTCTGGAAAAATACAAAGGAAACAAATCCTCCCAAGATGGGAAGTGAGGGAAAGAAGCACAGTTCCAGCAAGAGAACTATTCCCCGATATCCCACTGCCCCTTCATGGACTCATGGATTCTACACAGCTATACATGCCTTTTTGGCGGATAACGAATTGGACAACTTTAGCAAGTCAGTCACCGCTGAATCTTCTGAAGTGACTTCGAGGACTCATACCCAGGACCAGAACGAAGCATCGGGCACGGATGCCCAAACAGATGGAGCGACTGTGTAGACATAATTTTTCTCTACCTCCCTGATGAGTCCACAAATTGGACTCAATTAGGGCTATAGTTTAATAGAAATTGTGTCCTCAAATGCTTATTTGATCTCAATATCGGATGAAAACCCTTAAGTTTCAAGTATTTGATGTTTGAAGGAAAGCATGGACACTACCTCACAAAAAGAAACGAAAAGGCTGAGAAGAATGAAGAAATGAAGGCCTGAGGATCACAGAGTCCACTTGGTGAGTCGCTGAAGGGTCTTACTTCGCCTTTTGTTCCTGTGTGCTTAGCCTTGATGGAATGGATCAAGTCGGCGTAGATAGGGAGCAGTAGATGCATCACCGAGAAGTTCCGCGAAGCAGTATCTTGTCACCCAATGACCCAGAGCACGACGATGTTGAAGGCTGGTGCAAGACGGCGATGAACTACACCAAATGGTGAATTGCCGAGTTGGTCGGCGATTCCGAATAACGATGCCGAATGATCCGCTGCAACACAAATTTGTGAAAACTATAAATACTAGTTATAGTTGTAGTTTTATGTGTCGAACATTTATTAAAAATCTCATATAGAACAATATTTTTTGGTATTTTTTATATGATCTTGAGAGGGTTTTGAAGACTTGAAGAAAAAGAGGGTTTCATCTCCAAGGATTTGGACTTGGGTCTTTTGGATTCTTCATTCTTGACCTGTAGCAAAACATAAATCTTCATACCCATTTAAATGCAAGATCATTTAGGTATAAATTTCTATCTCTTGATGTGTGGCTAAAAACCCCAATTCTTGGGGTGCGATTTAGCAAATATGGGTTAAGGTAATTGTTGGGTCTTGATTGTTGATAGTTTAATCGTAGTTTTATTGTGATTTCATTTAGTGGTTATAGATGAACTTAATAAATTTGTAGTTACAAATACAAGTTTATTTATGTGTTTTTAGCTTGCTCGAGAGAGAGGTCATAAAACTAAGACCACTAAATTGATGGCCAGTGTGAGTGGGTCAACATGAGGTTCAGCTCGAGAGAGTGAAACATAGTCCCATATCAACACACTTAGCTCGAGAGAGTGAGTGGGTTAAGGCGTAGGCTAGTCTTCACACGGCATGTGGTTGTCCGAGAGGAACACATTCAAAACGGGGTAAGTTGCTCGAGAGAGAGCTTATCCCCCTTAAAGTCTAGCCTAGTCACAATTACTTTATGAATCTTCTACCAAAAAAATGTACCCAATAATCTAGCTTAACCCGTATTCCTGTCATATCCCAAGGATCCCCTCTCATAACTTAGAAACCCGTGTTTATTTTCCTGGTTTTACGTTACTTGTGACAAAATCTCCCATTGTTAATTGACACTATTGTTTCCCTCTTTAATTTACACTGATTTTACTCATTAATGTCTTTAGCTATGACTAGTTAGAACTAGGTTTTATTTTTCTATGAATTCTCAAATCCACTCTCTTGGGAACGATCCCAACCCTCAGTTGGGTTACTAAACTATTGTATGATCGTAGACACTTGCATTGGAAGTTGTGTCTTGATTATGCAAACATCAAAATGGTGCTGCTGCCAGGGAGTGGTGTTATTTGAGAATATTTAGATTATTAGAATTTTTGTTCTTTTTAGTCGTAGTTTTACTAACTTAATTTTTAGTTTTGTTTTGATTGTTATAGTTTTGAAGCAAGGGAGTTGAACATATCGAGCAGTACTTGCAAGCTAATGGAGTTGCCGTCATTAGAAGGGATGATGTTCTGAGATATGATCCTAACTTTTAGGCAATCGAAAGGCGAACAGCTTCATAAGGCATGGCCGAAGTTCAAAGCACTTCTGGGTTAATGCCTTACTCACGGAATCCCCAAAAGAGTCATTTTGGAACCTTTCTATCGAAGTCTTAGTCTTGGATACATAATGATGACTGATCAAATTACATCGAATAGTCTAGTACGACAACCCTATGTGGAAGCAGCCAAATTGCTAGACAACTTAACTAAGCTAGATCAGGAAATGAAAGGGAGGAATTTCAACTTAGTGATCCAGCTAACTTAGTTAGATGGGCTTTCAAAGCAAATTGAGGATCTTGAAGTCCAGTGCAACAAGAAAGAGCGCTACATTCATCATCATGAACGAAGGAGAATTAAGAACAACGAGGATGGAAAAAACAAAAAAATGCTTACACCTCTACTCCAGAAATCCAGTGAGCAACATACGGTACTAGAGGAGCTCAGGAAGAATGTATCGATGTTAAACCAGATGACGACCTCACATGCTACGCTCATTCAACTACTAGGTTCTCAAATGGATCAAGTGCAGACTGAACTCTATCTGTATTTTAAAGAAGGATTGCCTGATGAAGTTGAGGCAAACCTCACCATTGGAGCAAAAGTGTTAACTTGAGTCGTGCCACGACGTTAACTAAGACATTGTTTGGGAGGCAACCCAAAACCCCTAAATGTTTGTAATTTGTTATTTTTGAAATATGGGTGTTTTGATTTTGTAGGATTGGGCATGAAAAGTTTATGAAAAGTACAGGACGAATTACACAAGTCCAATTGGTGAATCGCCGACTAGATCGGCGATTCCGACAAAGACCACCGTTTGGATCCTCACTTTGATTGAAGGTCCTGTAAAACTCGTTGAGGTAGATAAACACTCGGTGGATCACCGAGTAGCGTAGAAAAATCAACTAATGTTCCCGAATGGATGAGATCTGGATGGTTTTTATAAAGCCACAAGTTTTGACATTTAACCTTTTTCGTATATTCAATTTTCGCAAAATCGCACCTACTTAGTATTTTCAAAATTTTCGCATCTCCTCAATATTTTAACTAATTTAGTAGTGCTTGGATCTATACTAATATGTTGCCTAGCATCACAGTCTTGACTTAATCTGTCTCAAAGGTTAGTTCTTCAAACCCTGCATTTTATTGTGATATTAATACTCTCATTTCATGTAATTTTATCCGATGTCGTATAATGTGTCTTTCTGATAAACCTAGACTATTCAAGCGCCTCTTTTGATTCAGGAATCAAACCCATCTGCTTTAAATTTTGGAATCCAGTTCTAATGATTTAGCATGAATGAAATTTTATGATGTGCTACTGCATACTGTTTAAGTTGGGCAAAGGCCGGGAAAAATGTAAGCTTAATTGATCTAGTGTATGTTTTTATTTTGTTTTCGGGGATTGCGGGGTTGAAGTTGAGAAGATAGGTTGGAAATAGGCACGTTGGGCGGTTTGGCCTAATTATCCCATCTCGCCTTCAATTTCATTCTATTCATGATTTGGATTCTGTAACTTTTGGCGAGAAGTATTTGGAAGTCAAAAGCCTTCGGTGACGTGCCGAAAGTCTCTTTGATCGCCTTTTGTCTACACCCCTGAACCCTTGTTGCACTGTATCTTTCGGGGAATTAAACTCTGTTCACCAAAAGAAGTTGGAGACTCGCCGAAAAGATTTTCCCATCACTGACTTATTAACATTTTTGAGCCAACTCCTATCGGCGAGCTCCGCCTATCTAGCAAAAGCAACTTGGTGATTCGCTGATCTGAGCAGCGAGTTTTTCTGCAATTATGTCCTCATGAATTTAACTTAGTCGTTTTAAATTTCTTCCCAACTCTTTACAGAAATGGCTAAATCTAAAGCTACAGGAATAAGCAGGCCACCTTAACGTAAAACAAAAGGGATTACAATCAACGAGGATGCAGTTGCATCAAGAAGCAAGGTCGTTAAACTTTCCACAACTGGTGGAAAAGACAAGACCCTTATATTATCATATGCAAGCACTGACAGTGATGGCTTTTATAGAAATGACCCCAACCAATCTGAAAGTGAAGGTGTGAGTTCTGATGAGGATGATCTTTTAATAGCATAGAAAGTTGAGCGGCGAACTAAGAAGCTGAATGATCCATCCAGGGTCAAGACTCCCCGGTCTACCACCACTACACCTCCAGTTCCAAAACAAGAAATGGTATTAGCACCTCCATTACATGGTCCTCTGCCTAAGTCAATGAATCGAGAAAAGACTGAAGGGCTGAGGACAATTCTGGAGGAAAAGCGTATGTCTATAGACGGGGTTATGGACAGTCACCTAGAGATAATGTAGTGCTTGAGGTACCACAAGTTCCAAATCATCACTAAACCCCATGGCCCTTATATTCCAAACTGGGTTAGAGACTTCTACAGTGCATACAGTGCACTAATACCCCAGAAAAAGTAGATAGCAGCAACTTTCAAAGAAGTTGACTATGTGGTTGTCAGAGGCAGGAGGGTGACATGTGATAGTGAGGCAATCAACGCAGTCTTGGGGATGTCCACGAATATAGGGGATCACTGGCAGCACTTGATCAAAACAAAGAAGTTGGATGAGATGAAAAGGTGGTTAGCCCCACTAATTTCATATGAGACTGCGAACTGGTTGGTAGAAGGAGTTCCGATCGAAAATAAAGAACTAAACAAAGACACAAGGTTCTGGTTAGGTTTAATCCGTAGCACAATTATGTTGTCCCAGAATGACTCGATCATTCGCCTTGCCAAGGTAGCTTGCCCGGGTCGCATAATTGAAGAGACTCGGATAAACCTAGGTACAATTATTGCTTTAGAGATACTCATGTGTGCAAGGCAGAGCCGAACCTCACTTCCATTCCCAGTCTTGATCACAGAATTATGCAAATGAGCTCGGTTGCCTCGAAAGTCCAAGGAGGATGTGGAAGTGATGCCCACAGCCTCTACTGATATCTGAAGTATCGAAACTGAGTACCTTAAGGATCAAGCAGAAAGGAAGAAGTCAGCATTGGTGGAGTTAGTAAACACAGAATCATCACATGCAGAGGTACATCTACCCACTTCGGCCCTGGGTCTTCATGCTTCTTTGGCAAAGGCTCTTTCGAGGGGTCACTCCGGTCACTGATGCCAAGATGGAGCGACTACTTAGACATGATCCCCTCTTTACCTCCCTCTCTGTCTTTTTTCATTATTTTTTTCAGATTTTGTGTTATTCGCAATTGAGGACACATTGCTTTTATTTGTGGTGGGGTAAGACCCATCTTTTGTGTGATACTTTTGTTCATATTTTGTGTCTATATTTGGACCATTTTATTTTTTAAAATTGTGTTAATACTTCTTTTCTGTAGATTTTTAAGCTTGTGGCTCCATTTTATATTAATTGAAAAATGATTTTGACCCTTCCAAAAAAATTTAAATTTTTCGCACATTTTTGCCACCTTTTATATGTTCATGAATGTGGTTGTTCTTTTGCAAAATTTAAGTCTCGGTCTCGATCAATACCGATGACTTGAATAATGCTCTCAATCGAACGAACATGAATGTGCATCTACGATGAGGCTAAATAAAGTGGCATAGACAATATGTGAACTCTTTGCATCTCATTGTGATTAGTCAATTATCAAATCGAGTCTCTTCTATGACCGTTGCACACTAGTGAAAGTGTAGAGTCTAGTTTTATTTTAGTGTCGATGCCTAGTGTGATGAGCTTACTATGAACCATGCATGATATATCTTAAAATTTTCCCCATTGGTCCAATCGACTGAGTAAAGCTATCTCTTGATATGATCTTAGGCAATTTTAAAGGGTGTGAGCTAATTTGATATATACCTCTTTTGTGACCTACCTTGTGAACATGTGTGCACTGGCTTTTTAACACCCCTTGAGCCTTACCTTTCTTTGGAAGAAACTTGATGAAATCTAGACCTTTCTAAATCCATTACATGTGATCCTCATGAAGTTGTGGTTAATTGAATAACCAACTTAGGCCAAAAGCCTAAGTTGGGGGTGTGGTGAAAAGAAAAGAGAAAGTCAAGAAGTGCAAGAAAAGTCACCCTTAACCCATGGTGTTGAGAAAAATGAAACCCCTCCATTTAAAAAAAAAGAATGGAAAAGAAAGTTGTGGAATAAAGAACAAAAGAAATGGAGTTTCTAAACAATCCATGTGAAGTAAACAATGGGATTTCATATGAGAAATAGAAAAAATAAAGAAGGAAAAGGAAATGAAGTGTTATGAATACCACATCTCATACGGATAGAAGGCACTGAACCTAAAATGACCATACCTTTGCACTCAGCCCCATAACAAGTATTAGGAAGACATTTTTGATCTTGAGTGAGTTGAAACAAATGTCGATTAGAAAATATGGGCAAACCTACGGGTGAAAGCATACATTGTGTTCATCTTTATGAGTGTGAGCGTTGCATCTGATTCTGAAGCTTTAAATTGCGAACCATTGTGTGAATATTGAATCATTCCTTCTGTGAGGCCATTTGAACACTCTGGTTGAGCTTGAACTTTCATTTGAAGCAAGTACTGTGAGCATTAGATTCTTTGATATTTGTGATTCACAACTTGAATCTTTGAGTGCACATTTGATCTTTGCATAAGTAAATTGAGTCTTGTTGTGTGCATCATGATTGAGTGTTGTGTAGCACTTGACACTCCCCGAGCCTACACCCTGGGGGGACTGGCACTCGAAGACCATTGCTGGCCCCAAGCGAACCCTTGGCTTGACTTACTTAACTCAGCGGAAGACAATATTCACATCTATAATGATCAATGAACTTAACTGAACTGAATAATAAGAACACTGAGAATGTTTTAAAGATTAAACATTCAACTTGGCCAAAAGTTGCAACCCAAGTCTTAACGATAAGAAATGAAAATGAAAAGACTCACAGGACTAACATCTGACTGCCTTTGAAGCCTCTAAAATAACTAACACGGATGTTGGGACAAACCCCAAAACTTCCTAATGAACTAACTAGAAAGCAATGAAAATAGATCCTTCAAAATGCAAGGAGACTCACTAACTGACTCTAAACTGCTCACTAGATCAACGCTGCGCTAGGATACCGATCCTAGTTACATATGTCTGCATCAAAGGACGATGCAGGCCAACTGGCATCAGTATATTGAATGTACGAGTATGCGACTTGGAAAGCTAAACAATACATAGGCTTGAAAGGATTTTGAAAGAAACACTTACCTTGGCTCTTCTCAACTCATGAATAACTTAACTCAGAATAAACCAATGAACATATGTAATATATGAAAAGATTTATAAAACAGTAAAAGCAACTTAGTTCGTTAAAGGAATTGCAGTAACAAACTCAATTTTACTCATATAATAAAATAATATAGTTTTTGTGGGAGATTCTCAAACCGATAACCACCATTATGAGCCTAATTGGTGATACATCGTCCTTACCATCACGCTGCCAAACTGTCCTATACTTTGCCATCATATAGAACTACCTAACTTAATGGATCCACTAGCTTAACTTATGTGATCATCAAAAAAGTATGACCCATTAATACCCATGATGGCTATACATGGTTTATGGAGACTTGGGTTAATATGAATTCGCATCCCCATATCGGTGCTCAATACTACTCCCAAAAATATACTTAGCTCATATGTTTTAAAACAACTTCTTTCTTTGGTTTGAGATAATTACTCAAAGCTTAGCTTAAAAACTCTCTTGGAATCAATTTCCCTTTTCTTGCTCAAATGTGAAAATATTTATAAACTCTTTAGGAATACGTAGTTCCCTTATAGCTTTTTGAGAAATAAACTCCACTCTTTACTTTTTGCTTAACTTGAAACTTATGTCTTAAAACAAAGTCGAAATGTTTGTTAAAGACATTTGAAAACTTTAAAATAACTTTGCTTGACTTGCTTCTTAACTTCTAGAGTTAACTCTTAACTTCTCTTGACTTTGATCCTAACCTTCCTTAAATTGGATTATGGATTCAAGGTTCATGATCTCATGTTTATGGATGATTTCATGATGCTTATATGTACCTTAGAGTGTTGAAATTAACTAGAAAACATAGGTACATTGCTAAGGAACAAGTACGAAAAGATAGGGAACGAATGAGGAGAACTGGCGTCCTTGGCGCTCTGAGAGGCGCGGGGCGCCAACCCTCAACATTCAGGGGCTGGTCTAGGGAGCGCTGGCTGGCACAGCGCCCCGAGGGTGATGATTCAGAGACACTTTTGGGGCGCCCTGGCCGGCGCGACACCCCACCCCTATCCCCAGGTGTTTGACGACTTTTCTTCTCCGTTTTTTATCTCTAAACCCTCAAAACTTCCATGGTTCCTTTCCCGAACACTTAGCATCATTTATACCCTCAAGATACAATAGATTCAAACCAAAATTACACCTGGAAAAATGAATCAAATCACAAGAAACTTCAATCAACACAACCCACAAGAATTCAAGAAAACCTTCAACAATGTTCAGCAAGAACTCAATTTTTAAACCTTCAAAGACATAAATTCGCTGAATTAAATCATGATTGGCGTGTGGGTGAACTAACCCAATGCTATGTGATCTCACATACCTTTTTAGGGATTACCCCCAACGAAATCCACAAGCTATCTCAACGAATCTTGCTTCCTCTTTTCTCTTTTCTCCAAGACCTAGCGTGAACTCTAATTTTTCTAAACTGACCAAAATCTGGATTTCCCCAATTAATCTCCTAAAAATGAATTAGAGTAATTAGGTAAGGAAAAGACTAATTACCCTCAATCAATCCAAATTAGACTTTCCTTAGTCCAACAGCCCAACTTTCAAAAGGAATAACTTACTCATACGAACTCAGAATCGCGCAAACTCAGCGGCGTTGGAAAGATCGTTCCAATATCTTTCCAACCATATCTGGAAGTACACCTAAATCATCCTGAGCTAGGATTTATGTCCATTTGAACTTGACCAAAATTCATCTTTTCCTAACTTAAACAAATTTCAAGATTTTAAACTTTCTTCTAGTTCTTTCTAGTTGCGAGATGTTACAATATCTCCCCCTGGGAACATTCGTCCTCAAATGAGATTTAGTCTTACTGAGCCTAGGGTGGTAACATCAAGTTCAAACATCCCTAAAGCAATTTCAAACAAAGAACATGCTCACTCATAATTTAGATAGTACTAAAAAGAAAATTAGTACCTTGGTCTGCATTTTCTCCTGTTCCAAAGAGATGTGGATATCTCTTCATATCCTTTTCAGCTTCCCAAGTAGCTTCTTCAACAAATTGGTTCGTCCAAAGTACTTTGACTGAGGCAACCTCTTTTGTTCTCAACTTGCGAACTTGGCGATCTACAATCTGAACCGAAATCTCCTCATAAAATAAGCTATCCTTGATCTCAATATTTTCAGTTGATATGATCAATGAAGGATCCCCATGCACCTTTTCAACATAGGGATGTGAAACACCGGATGAACCACTGGTAATTCTTGTGGTAGCTCCAACTCATAAGCTACACTGCCAATCCTCTTTGCTATTATATAAGAAGTGTTACAACATATATGAGCAACTTTTAACGGATGAAACAAATGATCATATTCTCAAAGTTTGATGACATATTTGAGTCTTTTCCCTTTTTATTTTGAGCCATTTTTTAAGAAATAAAAAGGAACTTATTTAACCAATTCATTGACGAACCACGCTAAATTTGGGCAAATATATATTCCATCAAGTATCTTGAGGATCAAGTCGAGTATGGAAATCTCGGGAAAAAATATTTACACATTGACATTTAAGGTGAAATTTTGGTTGTGGCTGCGTCAACTTTCATGATATACAATATAAAAGGTGATTCACTTAGATATTCGAAGGTTATAAACCGTGATATATAGCTGGGGAGAGAGACAAATCTATGTTGAAAACATAGTTTGTACATGAGGGATTGATAAATTTTATTTGTTATTTGAAACATAGAAGAACCCATTCATGTGTAAAGCACACATTCTATAAAGGCAATTATATTGCCAGGGGATTTTGTTAATCATTTTCCTCTGTACTCTGATTTTCAACTAAGAATAATTTTGTCTTCAAATTCATGCTAAATGGCGTTGTAAATTGTTTCTCTTATTGAGTAGTGCTTGAAGAGAATGTTATGCCTCCAGACAACATAAAAAACAAAGAAGCGTTGAAATTTTCACTCAGGTCCTTCTTAGACTTCGGATTAATTTTTCAACAGAAAAAAATTAGTCAAGGAAAAAAGAGAGAACTCGGCATAAGTGTTGTATGATCTAGAATTTAGGTAAGAAAAATCACATTCCAATATTATAAGACAATTAATGGAAATTATTTGAATGAAAAACTGTGAACAAAACTTTTCTCATTTCAAGCATATCAAATGACTGATTTTCTAACTATGTAGTTTTTCTAAAAAGATGAACATTGAATAACTCTTAAGTAACTGTTTCGAACCTTCTAATGAAAATTTATAGCAGACGTAATTTTTTTCTCAACAAACATTCAAACAAAATATGATATGCAATCAACAAGCATATTTAAATCTTGTTCTACACACTAGTGTTCCAAACCTCAGTATATTACAGTGAACAATAAAAATAGGAAAATGCTGTCCTTCTTTATTTTAGCCCGTGCAGTCAGCCACGAGTATATTTCTTGCTCCAAACATCAGCATTCACTTCCCGAAAGTTCTGAAGTACATAGCGGTTAATAAAACATTATTTACTTTATCACAAGCGTATGAAATACCTTGTTATTAGAATATATGCTGAGATGAGAGTTGATAAATTCAGGGCTAGCTATTAAGCCAAACCAGGATTTCAAAACACATCTAAATTTCACAAGTGATTTTACCGACAACCTTAAGAAGATTTCATTAATGAGATTTTCCAGAAAAATAGATTTAAAAGTTTGAATCTCAAATTGAAGAAGAAGAAAATGGAGCACTGCTAGTGTGTTTGCTCCGCCTTTTGAGTAGATGGGAGGCTTCAGATTTCATTTGTGTTGTAGAAATTTGAGAAGACAACAAAGTTTTTGATGTTTTGTCTATAACTGTGCTCTGAAAATATTTTGTAATTGTACCATCTCCAAAAGATATGTTATATAGTTATTTTCCAAAAAAATTATCCTTTTCTTTTTTGGTAATAGATTTAAATTTTTATATTTAAGTATCACTTGATCAATTTTTTCCTTTTAGGTCATTGAAAATGGGTGTGCATTTAAGTTGTTGCGGGAACTTCTATATACAAAAAGATCTATATTCATTGAACATGACTTACCTATGTCTACTAATTAATGCATATCCTATTTTGTAAGATTATTAAGGCTTGTCCTTCCTCGGAATGTCTGTTGTATGTGTTATCAGGCTGAACTTGATATAAAACAGGAGTTGAATTTTATTTTTGATCTAGAAGTTGTGTTCAGTTTGCTACTTATATTTATGATAATCGTAGTCAAACCGTTTGTCTCTGACAAATTACCTATGATGCATCTTTTCAGCATTATGTTCTTAGATATCAGAAAACATTTATTTGTTCAATACAGAATAAATGAATAAAACAAATGCTCTTAGTTCATTTGGTACTATTTTCCCCTAAAAATGATCATGTTCCCAATGTCTTATTTTTTCGACAAATTGCAACTTAAAAATTCTAAGGCTAACATCCTTGATGTGGAGCACCTACGTAACACACACAAGAACTTAATATAGTTTATTAATGCATTAGCAGCTATTTGTTGCTCTTTGGAATTGATCTTAAGTTCATTCAATGATTTTGATATTTTGTATGTTCATTCAAGGGAACAATAAAGCGGCTCTTAAAAAATATGGGTTTTTTTTTATTTTGGACATTTGAACATTTAATATTGATTTGAGTTTAATTTTATAAATCTAAATACATATAGTTTAAATTCAGATTTCGTTCTTGAGATAAAATAGTTTCATCATAAAAATGGCCCGCGCACATACTAAATCCAATCATTACATAAATAACATATCAATAAATCGTTGCATGAACTTAAGATGAACGCTAAAGAGGAAAGGTTTGAGTAATTAATAGCTACTAGAATGCATTTATAAGTGATGATCATTTTCTGAAAACGCACAATATAGAGTAGCCCAATGCAACTGCGATTAACATAGTACTTTCTAAAATGACGAGAGAATTGGTTTAGGTAAAGAGATAGGATACAAAAATAGTGAACAATTTTTATTTATAAAATCAATCAAGAGCAAAAGTTTTGTTGTTTAAAAAATTCCGATAACATTGATTTTCTAATTATGTAGTTGCTCTAGAAAGATGAACATTGAATAGCTCTTAAATAATTATTTCAAGCCTTGTAATAGAAATATTCAGTTAACCTAAATTTTATCTAAACCAAATTCAAAAGGTACTGACAAAATGTTATGTAATCAGCGAGCATATGTAAATCTTGTTTTAACACACAAGAAAATAACATTAGTACATTACAACGAATAGTAAACACAGAGAAAGCTCATCCTTCTTCATTACAACCCGTGCAGTCAGCAAGCAATAGATTTATGTGTTCCAAACATCAGCAGTCATTTCTTGAAAGTTTAGTAGAACATAAAAATTAACAAAACACTATTTACTTTATCAAGAAACATAATTTAGTAGTTGTTGAGAGAAATGTATAGAGAACTCTTACTAATTATTTAGCATACGATTGTAGTCTTCATCTGAGCATTTTTTGCGTGTGATGTTGTTGCATTCTTGGTATGTTTCGCAAAAGGACCAAACAAGGCTTTCAATGTAGAGTTGTGCCTCTTGAAGGTGATGATAGTTAGACTTTCTTGGAAATCACTTTGACGCATCATGTGGATTGTAAATCATGAAAAATGATGTGTTCTTAAACAAAAATGTTCACTTGACATTCAAAAGGACGGACCAAATTAATAATACACTCCATCGCTAATGTTAAACATCTTTGTCCAAGATTACTTAACTCTGTACTCCTTCATAACCCATACATCTACCTAACTCATGGTAGATTGACAAATCATCGAAAGTTCATTTTCTACTACACCAAGGTACATAATATAATAAAATGTTCCTACTCCGTAGCATGGGTTCTCTATTTCTTTTCATCTCCCATCAACCAAGTCAACAACAAGGATGACCCAATCTTTATAATTAATAGAAACCTTATTAGTAATAGCCCAATGAAGCTTCCCATTCACAAGCTTACTAGATTTATAAATTTGAATCGCACTCCGTATATCATCCTAACGTTTTCAAGAATTACTATTTAGACTATATATTTTTCCCACATTATAGAATGAATTGTCATTACCCACAATTCTGGTGATTACCACTACCTCATAATCATCATGAAGCTCATCGTATCCAAAATGATACATGTAAAAGCAATCGATTCTAGAACTAGGCAATTTCTTGAGTTTCCTAATTGACGGATTCCAGATAAACACATTTGTTTCCTCAATGGTAACACAAATCAACACAATGACAGAACCCACAAACTTAATAGATTCATAGGATACTTTTGGAAGATAATCCACGTCAATTGTCCTAGTAACATGGTCATAAAATAAAGAATTAACGAAACAGTCCTTAAGATTATTTTTAGGTGAATCAAACTTCAGCATAAGCCTATGACAGGTCTTTTCATTAGTAGCTCTACGAAGATGGATCTTGACAAATTCAAGGCTACAAATTATACCAAGCCAAAATTTTGAAACACAGTTGAATTTTAAGAGGTGTTTCACTTGAAGCCTTAAGAGAATTTCAGTGATGAGCTCTCCTAGTAGAACACTAGATTCAAAATTTGAATCTTGGACTGAAGAAGATGAAAGTGGAGCACGGGTGGTGTGTTTTCTCCTTCTTTGGTGTAGATGAGAGACTTCAGATTCCATTTGAGTTATAGAAATTTGAGAAGGCATCAAAGTTTTTGATGTTTTTCTCCGTGCTCTGAAAATATTTGCTTATTGTACTATCTTCAAAGAAATTTTATATACTTCGTTTCCCAAAAAATGGTCATTTTCTTTTTGGTAATATATTTAAACTTGTTCATTAAGTATCACTTGATCAATTTTTTTCCTTTTAAATTTTTCAAAAATGAGCATGCATTTAAGTTGTTGCTTGAACTTCTGCTCAAAAGAATCTCTTAAATTTCACATTCCAAAAAATCAATAAAAAAAAAATATTTATTGTACTATTTCCAAAAGGTATTTTATATAATTCTTTTCTCAAAAAATGGTTATTTTTTTGGTAATAGATTTAAAATTGTTCGTTAAGTATCTATTGATCATTTTTTTCCTTTTAAATTCGCCAAAAATGATCATGCATTTAAGTTGTTGCTTGAACTTCATGCTCAAAAGAATCTCATAAATTTCACATTCCAAAATATCAGTAAAAGAAATCTAGTGTCTGATTAAGAGGATTCACGATTATTGAATTTTGTAATTGTTTAAATATTTAGATCACTGAAAAAAAATATTTTCACTAGAATTACATTTGGAGTCTTCGAGTATGAGAATAAAAAGATTAGAAATTGAGAACTTATTGTATACAAATAGTTATAATTACAAATAATAAATGAGCGCAGTAAATTAAAGTTATCGTGAACATTAAAAATAAAGAAGCCTATTTCTCAATTATAAATTGTTATCACGTGAACAATATTATGGTATTCAACGTGATTAAATTTCTTCACAATATACTATATATATATCTATCTATGTTATATTAAAATAACGAAAAGGAAGAGTCTTAGCGAAAGTAGTTCGCTTTTTTACTCTTTAAAATTTTATTTCACTCTAGACAAAATTTTATTTCACACTAAGAAAGCATGTCTACATTTTCATCATTTGTTGGTTCATAAACTATATATTTAAGGGATTATTTTGAATCTACTACCCTGTCAATATCCATAAAGACTTTGAAATTTGATGGGTCAACAGGCTTATTCAAGCCAAATTAAGTACTAGGTTTTCTAATATAAAATGTGAAACTTTTACTATATCATAGTACGCAGTCATTATCTCTCATGGAAAAGTGGAACTCTAAAAAAATTGCAACACAGATGGAATCTGAACCCTCCCTTTAATGCATCAAACTCACAAACAATTCTCAATTTCCATCAACTTCAATATAAGACTCGAGTTTGCCATTCGCTAATCTTACACCAACACTTATCATTGAAATCTTGTCTAGGCTTCCAGTGAAATCCACTTTGAAATACATGTTGGTTGAAAATATTGGCTTGATTTAATTTTTACCCCTAAACTTATCAAACCCCATCTTAGTTTATCGTCTAGTAACAAAGAAAGCACTTACCATAGGCTTATGATGAGGTTCAGTAGATTTACTGGGATTCTATACATTCAATGTTCTTTTAGATCTTTACTTTATGATTTTGTTACAAAGACACCTGACTTGAATATTCCCATGGTAAAAAGTCGTCATGAAAATTTTCAAATTTCTCGTTCGGTTAATGGACTGATTTTGGTTTAGGTGAAAGAATCATGTAGTCTTGCCGGTGAGCAAAATGACTTGCTTCTATGGAATCCATAGATTAGAAAGTACATCAAATTGCCTAGTCCTAGTTTTGAAACTATACTAACATATGTTTCCGATTATGGTTATTATTTTATATATGATGAGTTTCATGATGATTATAAGGAAGTAGTCATTCTCTTTGATTTCAGACATGTCAGTTCAATTCGACTTGAGGTCAAAATATACAGTCTAATGTGTAATTCTTGGAGACGTGTTGATAATAGTTGTCCTCCAAGTGGGTTATATTTTAATGTTTCTGGCAAGTTTGTGAACAAGAAACTTTATTGGGCTACTAATCATGTTGGTCATGAATATAATACCATGAATGACGATTGGAACATCGTTTCTTTTGATTTGACTGATGAGAAATGGGGAAAGGCAGAGAGACCACCTTCGAGGAAGGAGATATTGATTCACGGCTAGAAGTGTTGGGTAGTAATCTTTCAGAATTTTGTTATAACAAGCGAAGGTATGTATCTGTTTGGTTAAAAACTCTTGGACAAAGATGTTAACCATTAATTATTTTGATAATACATATGTGCATGAACAACTCTATTTCATGTCAAATAAAGGTGAAGTTTTTGTTGGGTTCTCACAAAGTTTCAAAATATACAATCCAAAAGACGACTCGTTCGGTCCAAAAATTATTAACTTTGATCGTTATGGGGATACTGCAAAAATCTACGTTGAAACCCTAGTTTCTCCTTTTCCATCGGAGGACCAGACTAGTGATGCAACAAAAATAGAAGCGAAGAAAAGCTCAGATAAAGACAATCAAGCAACAAATAACTAGTAAGAGTTTCACTATGTCCATTTTCCTCAAACTGATTTAATTATATTTGTTATTTCAACTACATAAACTCCAGTGTTTTAATATACTGGTAAGAGTTTGGCTTGTGATGTGTTGATGTAGGAACATGTCATATATATGTTTAAACCCGCCTGCTGACAAACCTTTGGTATTATATGATGAGTCCACAATTTGGACTCATTTTGGGTTATATTTTGGTAAAATTATTGTCCTCAAATGTATTTTGTCTCAATAAATGATGAAAATTCTTAAGTTTCAGGTATTTAGAGTTAGAGGCAAAGCATGGACCCTACTTGGTCAGAAGGAACAAGGCGGCTGAAAAGAACAAATAAATGAAGGCCTAAAGATCGCCGAGCCCTGTTGGCGAGTCGCCGATGGGCCTGGAGATCGTCTTTTGTTTTAGTGTGCTGAGCCCTAAAGGAAAAGGTCAAGTCGGAGGGTCGCCAATCAGTTTTGTGAACCAGTACCATATCGCCTAATGACTCAAAATGTGAAGAGGCTGAAGGCTAAAGAAGGGAGGCGATGAAATCGACCAAAAGGCGGATCGCCAAGTGTATCGGCGATCCCAACTAACTGTGACGAATGGTCCTCCGTAGCATAAATTTTCAATCACTATAAATACTTGTTTAAATTTCTAATATCATATCACTTCTATTATTAGAACTTTTTACAGTGTTTGGAGTGTTTTAGGTTTTAGAGGGTTTCAAAGACTTTGTTCTAAGACCTTGAACATTCAAAGGGTTTCAATTCCAAGAAATTGGATGTGGGTCTCAAAGATTCTTCACTCTTGACGTGTTTTAAGACTTAATTCTTCATACCCAGTTGATCGAAACTGATATTGGTATAAATTTTTATCTCTTTTACATGTCTATCTAAAACCCCATTTCTTTGGCGTGTGATTTTGTGAATACGGGTCAAATTATCTATTGGGTTTTGCTTGTTGATGGTTTATTTTTTGTTTAAATGTGATTTCGTTTAGTAGTTGGGTATGAAATTAATGGGATTGTAGTTGAAAATATGGTTTCATCTTAGTGTTTTTGGCTTGCTCGTAAGAGAAGTCGTAAAACTAAGACTACTAAATTGATAGCCGGTGGTATTGGGTCGACATGGGTTCAGCCAGAGAGAGTGAATCCTAGTCCTTCTCCCACAAATTCATCTCGAGAGAGTGAATGCGATAAGGCGGAGGTTTAGCTTAATGCGGCAACTCGGTGTTCGAGAGAAACTGAGTTGATTCGGGGTAAGTTGGTGGAGAGAGAATTTACCCTCACTATAGTCTAGCCCAGTCACAAATGCTCAACAATTTATATCAAAAGCATGTACCCGATAGTCTAGTTTAAACCGTATTTCTATCAAATCCCAAGAATCTCATCTCTCTATCGCGTTTCCTTATATTTTTACTTTCTTTTTTAGTTGTTAATTAATACAAACCCCCATCGATAGTTGATGCTTGCGTCACTCCTTAGATTCACTATGTTTTTATTCGTTAATATTTATAGCTATGACTAATTAGAACTTGATTTTATTTTTCTACTAATTCTCAAAACCACTCTCTGTGGGAACAATCCCAACCCTTGGTTGGGTTATATCACTACACACGATCGTTTGGCACTTGAACTGAAATAGTGTCAGTTGATTACGTCGAACATCAAAAAGGTGCCGCTGCCGGGCATTCACCTCATTTAATGTGTGAGTTTTCGCTCCCTCGAAGATGATGGCTGTTCGGGACAGTATCAAAAGCATTAAGCATTTGAAGGGCGAGCCAATTCATGAGACTTGGATGCGATTCAAGAAATTGGTGCTCCAATGCCTAACTCATGGCTTGCCTGACAACGTATTGCTGCAATATTTCTATCGGAGCCTAGACTCGGTGAATAAGAGCGTTGCTGACCAACTTTCTCTAAGAGGATTGATGCAATAGCCTTACGTGATACCAACTCAGCTATTGGATGGCATGACCACCATAAATCGGGCTTGGTACACCCATGAAGATCAAGTCTCCCCTCTTACATTCTAATTAACAAAGGAGCAGATGGAAAATGATCTGGAGAGGGACAAAAACATGGCCAAGATCATGACACAACTTGACATTTTGTCCAAAAATTTCATGGGAGCTGGTGCTCGGTGTGTCAATGTTGTGGGTATTGGGTGTGCAAATCCTGAGGAGACGAAGTTTGAAACCTTGTATAATAAGGAGGTAATTTTTCTAGCCAACCAAGGTGGTGGTTATCGTTCAAACTACCCAAGCAAGGGTGGTAACCAAGGTTTGGCTAGAGAGGATGGTTGCAAGGATCGCGACAGAGAATGGAGAAACCGAAATCCTAACTGGAAGGATGGGTAGAAGGACATGTATGTGCCTCCCAATGAGCGCTAAAAGCCGAAGGATTCGGAAGGTGGTAGGTCTGAGGATATGCTCTCTCGTATCCAAAACAAAGTTGAAGGGTCAGACAAAATTTTGAAAGAAATGAAAGAACATGTGTCAACCCTTAGCCAGACCGTCACCTCTTATTCAGTGTCACTAAAGTAGTTGGAGACCCAAATGGGTCATATATCGTCTCATCTCAATCTGAGAAAGCATGGGGCTTTGCCTAGTGATAATATGGCTAACCCCAAGAATGTGGTTTGAAGGTGGACTTGCATCGTGTCGCGATGTTAAATAAGGCACTGTTTGGGAGGCAACCCAAAACCCCTTACTATTTTTTATTTGTGTTTTGGTAAAATAATAGTGTGTTGTTTGTACAAGTAGAAGTGTGTAAAGTGTGCAAAAAAATTGCAGGGTGGCGAGTAAGAGGTCCAGTCGACGAATCCGACCTAATCCACCATTCGACTCAAGACATCTTCAAATTGGAGTTTGTAAACCTAGGAGAGTCTACAAAATTATTGGCGAATCGCCGACCATGTTAGCGCTCTCAATGGAGACCGTTGTTGGGCCCCCCACACTCACTGGAGGTTCTGTAATATTCGGCAAGGTGAATGAATACTGGGCGGATAGCCGAGAGGTTAGGAGAGCTCGATTAATGTAGCCGAATGGGCGAAAACTGGACGGTTTTGCTAGGCAAAGGTTTAAAAATTCTAACTCTTTCACTTTCCATCACTTCTTATCTTCCCAAACTCACACCCGCACACTAGTTCCTATATTTTTGCATTCTTAGATTATTTTTAGTGCTGATTTGTGCTCGCGATTGGATTGCATTGCCACCTAGCATCTCAATAGTATCTTAATCGACATCTAAGGTTGGTTTCCGAGCCTTGAGTTTCTTTTATAAAAAGGTTTAGTCAAATGCAATAATATGATTTAGTTGATATGTGTTGAGCCTCTTTGGTAGGATTAAAATTTTTGATTGCTTGTTTTGATTCGATAATCTTCCCCTTACTAAGTTAAATAGTTGATTCCTGAAAATTGTGCCTTAAAGTGGATGAAATTGTGTGGGGTTGTGCATGAGTATCCTTGGGTCTAAGCTTAATACGAGTCATGCATGATTTGATCTTGTTTTCGGGGGTTGCGGGGTTGAATTCAAATAGTTGGGATGAAAGTAGGCATGGAAGTTCATTTGGCGTGCTGAGTCGAGCTCACCAAACCACTCTGCAGATCACCGAACTCCCCCATTTCGCCAGTAAATTCAAGCCTTATTTGATATAGAAGTCTGTAACTTTTGGCGAGAAGCTTGAGTTTTCCTAAAGCACTCGGTGACTCGTCGACAGTTTCTTGTTCGCCCCTTGTCTGCACCCTTGTATCCTCTGTGCATAGCACTCAGCAAATCGCCTAAGTGGTTGCACGTTTTGCCAACTGGTTAGGCGAGTTTATCTGTAGCTGATCTTCTATACTTTTGTTTGAATACTCTCTAATTCTTTCCCGAAGCTTTGCAAATATGGCTAGACCGAAAGTAGCTGGAAGAAATATGCCACCCCGACATACTAGAGCAAAAAATTTCAGGAAAAATACAAAAAACAAATCCTCCCAAGATGGGAAGTGAGGGAAAGAAGCACAGTTCCAGCAAGAGAACTATTCCCCAAGATCCCACTGCCCCTTCATGGACTCATGGATTCTACACAGCTATACATGCCTTTTTGGCGGATAACGAATTGGACAACTTTGGCAAGTCAGTCACCGCTGAATCTTCTGAAGTGACTTCGAGGACTCATACCTAGGACCAGAACGAAGCATCGGGCATGGATGCCCAAACAGATGGAGCGACTGTGTAGACATAATTTTTCTCTACCTCCCTGATGACTCCACAAATTGGACTCAATTAGGGCTATATTTTAATAGAAATTGTTTCCTCAAATGCTTATTTGATCTCAATATCGGATGAAAACCCTTAAGTTTCAAGTATTTGATGTTTGAAGGAAAGCATGGACACTACCTCACAAAAAGAAACGAAAAGGCTGAGAAGAATGAAGAAATGAAGGCCTGAGGATCACAGAGTCCACTTGGTGAGTCGTTGAAGGGTCTTACTTCGCCTTTTGTTCCTGTATGCTTAGCCCTGATGGAATGGATCAAGTCGGCGTAGATAGGGAGCAGTAGATGCATCACCGAGAAGTTCCGTGAAGCAGTACCTTGTCGCCCAATGACCCAGAGCACGACGATGTTGAAGGCTGGTGCAAGACGGCGATAAACTACACCAAATGGTGAATTGCCGAGTTGATCGGCGATTCCGAATGACGATGTCGAATGATCCGCTGCAACACAAATCTGTGAAAACTATAAATACTAGTTATAGTTGTAGTTTTATGTGTCGAACATTTATTACAAATCTCATATAGAACAATATTTTTTGGTATTTTTTCTCTGATTTTGAGAAGGTTTTGAAGAGTTGAAGAAAAAGAGGGTTTCATGTCGAAGGATTTGGACTTGGGTCTTTTGTATTCTTCATTCTTGGCCTATAGCAAAACATAAATCTTCATACCCATTTAAATGCAAGATCATTTAGGTATAAATTTTTATCTCTTGATGTGTGGCTAAAAACCCCAATTCTTGGGGTGTGATTTAGCGAATATGGGTTAAGGTAATTGTTAGGTCTTGATTGCTGATAATTTAATCGTAGTTTTATTGTGATTTCATTTAGTGGTTGTAGATGAACTTATTAAATTTGTATTTGCAAATACAAGTTTATTTATGTGTTTTTAGCTTGATCGAGAGAGAGTTCATAAAACTAAGACCACTAAATTAATGGCTAGTGTGAGTGGGTCAACATGAGGTTCAGCTCGAGAGAGTGAAACCTAGTCCCATGTCGACACACTCAGCTCGAGTGAATAAGTGGGTTAAGGTGTAGGCTGGTCTTCACGCGGCAAGTGTTTGTCCGAGAGGAACACATTTAAAACGGGGTAAGTTGCTCGAGAGAGAGAGCTTATCCCCCTTAAAGTCTAGCCTGGTTAGAATTACTCTATGAATCTTCTATCAAAAAAATGTACCCAATAATCTAGCTTAACCCGTATTCCCGTCATATCCCAAGGATCCCCTCTCATAACTTAGAAACCCGTGTTTATTTTCCTGGTTTTACGTTACTTGTGACAAAATCCCCCATTGTTAATTGACACTATTGTGTCCCCCTTTAATTTACATTGTTTTTACTCATTAATGTCTTTAGCTACGACTAGTTAGAACTAGGTTTTATTTTTCAATGAATTCTCAAAACCACTCTCTTGGGAATGATCCCAACCCTCAGTTGGGTTACTAAACTATTGTATGATCGTAGACACTTGCATTGGAAGTTGTGTCTTGATTATGCAAACATCAAAATGGCGCCGCTGCCGGGGAGTGGTGTTATTTGAGAATTTTTAGATTAGTAGAATTTTTTGTTCTTGTTAGTTTTAGTTTTACTAACTTGATTTTTAGTTTCGTTTTGATTTTAGAGTTTTGAAGCAGGGGAGTTGAACATATTGAGCAGTACTTGCAAGCTAATGGAGCTGCCATAATTAGAAGGGATGATGTTCTGAGATATGATCCTAACTTTTAGTCAATCGAAAGGCGAACAGTTTCATGAGACTTGGCTGAAGTTCAAAGCACTTCTGGGTTAATGCCTTACTCACGGAATCCCAAAAAGAGTCATTTTGGAACCTTTCTATCGAAGTCTTAGTCTTGGAAACAAAATGATGGCTGATAAAATTACATCAGATAGTCTAGTACGACAACCCTATGTGGAAGCAGCCAAATTCCTAGACAACTTAACTGAGCCAGATCAGGAAATGAAAGGGAGGAATTTCAACTTAGTGATCCAGCTAACTCAGTTAGATGAGCTTACAAAACAAATTGAGGATCTTGAAGTCCAGTGCAACAAGAAAGAGCGCTACATTCCTCATCATGAATGAAGGAGAATTAAGAATAAGGAGGATGGACAAAAGAAAAAAATGCTTACACTTCTACTCCAGAAATCCAGTGAGCAACATACGGTACTGGAGGAGCTCAGGGAGAATGTATCGATGTTGAACCAGATGACGACCTCACATGCTACGCTCATTCAACTACTAGGTTCTCAAATGGATCAAGTGCAGACTGAACTCTATCTGTATTTTAAAGAAGGATTGCCTGATGAAGTTGAGGCAAACCTCACCATTGAAGCATCAGTGTTAACTTGCTTCGTGCCACGGCGTTAACTAAGGCATTGTTTGGGAGGCAACCCAAAACCCCTAAATGTTTGTAATTTGTTATTTTTGAAATATGGGTGTTTTGATTTTGTAGGATTGGGCATGAAAAGTTTGTGAAAAGTACAGGACGAATTACACAAGTCCAATTGGTGAATCGCCGACTAGATCGGCGATCCCGACAAAGACCATTGTTTGGATCCTCACTTTGATTGAAGGTCTTGTAAAACTCGTTGAGGTAAATAAACACTCGGTGGATCGCCAAGTAGCGTAGCGAAATCAACCAATGTTCCCGAATGGATGAGATCTGGATGGTTTTTATAAAGCCACGGGTTTTGACATTCAACCTTTTTCATATATTCAATTTTCGCAAAATCGCACCTACTTAGTATTTTCAAAATTGTCGCATCTCATCAGTATTTTAACTAATTTAGTAGTGCTTGGATCTATACAAATATGTTGCCTAGCATCACAGTCTTGACTTAATCTGCCTAAAAGGTTAGTTCTCCAAACCCTGCATTTTATTGTGATATTTAACTCTCATTTCATGTAATTTTATCCGATGTCGTGTACTGTGTCTTTATGATAAACCTAGACTATTCAAGCGCCTCTTTTGATTCGCGAATCAAACCCATCTGCTTTAAATTTTGGAATCCAGTTCTAATGATTAGCATGAATGAAATTTTGTGATGTGCTCCTACATACTGTTTAAGTTGGGCAAAGGCCGGGAAAAATGTAAGCTTAATTGATCTAGTGCATGTTTTGATTTTGTTTTCGGGGATTGCGGGGTTGAATTGAGAAGATAGGTTGGAAATAGGCACGTTGGGCGGTTTGGCCTAATTATCCCAACTCGTCTTCAATTTCATTCTATTCATGATTTGGATTCTGTATCTTTCGGCGAGAAGTATTTGGAAGTCGAAAGCCTTCGGTGACTCGTCGAAAGTCTCTTTGATCGCCTTTTGTCTGCACCCCTGAACCCTTGTTGCATTGTATCTTTCGGCGAATAAAACCCTGTTCGCCAAAAAAAGTTGGAGACTCGCCGAAAAGATTTTCCCATCGCCGACTTGTTAACATTTTTGAGCCAACTCCTATCGGCGAGCTCGGCCTATCTCGCAAAAGCAACTTGGTGATTCGCCGATCTGATCAGCGAGTTTTTCTGCAATTATATCCCCATGAATTTAACTTAGTCGTTTTAAATTTCTTCCCAACTCTTTGCAGAAATGGCTAAATCTAAAGCTACAGGAATAAGCAGGCCGCCTTAAGGTAAAACAAAAGGGATTACAATCAACCAGGATGCAGTTGCATCAAGAAGCAAGGTCGTTAAACTTTCCACAACTGGTGGAAAAGACAAGACCCTTATATTATCAGATGCAAGCACTGACAGTGATGGCTTTTATAGAAATGACCCCAACCAATCTGAAAGCGAAGGTGTGAGTTCTGATGAGGATGATCTTTTAATAGCATAGAGGGCTGAGCGGCGAACTAAGAAGCTGAATGATCCATCCAGGGTCAAGACTCCCCGGTCTACCACCACTACACCTCCAGTTCCAAAACAAGCAATGGTATTAGCACCTCCATTACATGGTCCTCTACCTAAGTCAATGAATCGAGAAAAGGCTGAAGGGATGAGGACAATTCTGGAGGAAAAGTGTCTGTCTATAGACGGGGTTATAGACAGTCACCCAGAGATAATGTAGTGCTTGAGGTACCACAAGTTCCAAATCATCACTAAACCCCATGGCCCTTATATTCCAAATTGGGTAAGAGACTTCTGCAGTGCATACAGTGCACTAATACCCCAGAAAAAGCAGCTAGCAGCAACTTTCAAAGAAGTTGACTATGTGGTTGTCAGAGGCAGGAGGGTGACGTGTGATAGTGAGGCAATCAACGCTGTCTTGGGCATGTCAACGAATATAGGGGATCACTGGCATCACTTGATCAGAACAAAGAAGTTGGATGAGATGAAAAAGTGGTTAGCCCCACTGATTTCATATGAGACTCCGAAGTGATTGGTAGAAGGAGTTTTGATCGAAAATAAAGAACTAAACAAAGACACACGGTTCTGGTTCGGTTTTATCAGTAGCACAATTATGTTGTCCCAGAATGAGTCGATCATTCACCTTGCCAAGGTAGATTGCCTGGGTCGCATCATAGAAGAGACTCGGATAAACCTGGGTACAATTATTGCTTTAGAGATACTCATGTGTGCAAGGCAGAGCCGAACCTCACTTTCATTCCCAGTTTTGATCACATAATTATGCAAATGAACTCGGTTGACTCGAAAGGCCAAGGAGGATGTGGAAGTGATGCCCAAAGCCTCTACTGATATCTGAAGGATCGAAACTGAGTACCTTAAGGATCAAGCAGAAAGGAAGAAGTCAACATTGGTGGAGTTAGTAAACACAGAATCATCACATGCAGAGGCACATCTACCCACTTTTGCCCCTGGGTCTTCAGGCTTCTTTGTCAAAGGCTCCTTCGAGGGGTCACTCCGGGCACTGATGCCAAGATGGAGCGACTACTTAGACATGATCCCCTCTTTACCTCTCTCTCTGTCTTTCTTCAGTTTACATTTCAGATTTTGTGTTATTCGCATTTGAGGACACATTGCTTTTATTTGTGGTGGGGTAAGACCCAACTTTTGTATGATACTTTTGTTCATGTTTTGTGTCTATATTTGGGGCATTTTATTTTTTAAAATTGTGTTAATACTTCTTTTCTATAGATATTTAAGCTTCTGGCTCCTTTTTATATTAATTGAAAATTGATTTTAAACCTTCCAAAAAAAATTAAATTTTTCGCACATTTTTGCCACCCTTTATATGCTCATGAATGTGGTTGTTCTTTTGCAAAATTTAAGTCTCGGTCCGATCAATACCGATGACTTGAATAGTGCCCTCAATCGAACGAACATGAATGCGCATCTACGATGAGGCCAAATAAAGTGGCATAGACAATATGTGAACTCTTTGCATCTCGTTGTGATTAGCCAATTATCAAATCCAGTCTCATCTGATGACCGTTGCACACTAGTGAAAGTGTAGAGTCTTGTTTGATTGTAGTGTCGATGCCTAGTGCGATGAGCTTACTGTGAACCATGCATTATATATCCTAAAATTTTCCCTATTGGTCCAATCGACTGAGTAAAGCTATCTCTTGATATGATCTTAGGCAATTCTAAAGAGTGTGATCTAATTTGATATATACCTCTTTTGTGACCTACCTTGTGAGCATGTGTGCACCGCCTTTTTAGCACCCTTTGAGACTTACCTTTCTTTGGAAGAAACTTGATGAAATCTAGACCTTTCTTAATCCATTACATGTGATCCTCATGAAGTTGTGGTTATTTGAATAACCAACTTAGGCCAAAAGCCTAAGTTGGGGGTGTGGTGAAAAGAAAAGAGAAAGTCAAGAGGTGCAAGAAAAGTCACCTTTAACCCATGGTGTTGAGAAAAATGAAACCCCTCCATTTAAAAAACAAAGAATGAAAAAGAAAGTTGTGGAATAAAGAACAAAAGAAATGGGGTTTCTATACAATCCATGTGAAGTAAACAAAGGGATTACATATGAGCACTAGCAAAAATAAAGAAGGAAAAGGAAATGAAGTGTTATGAATACCACATCTCATAAGGATAGAAGGCACTGAACCTAAAATGACCATACTTTTGCACTCAGCCCCATAACAAGCCTTAGAAAGACCTTTTTGATCTTGAGTGAGCTGAAACAAATGTCGATTAGAAAATATCGGCAAACCTATGGGTGAAAGCATACATTGTGTTCATGTTTATGAGTGTGAGCATTGCATCTGATTTTGAAGCTTTAAACTGCGAACCATTGTGTGAATATTGAATCATTCCTTGTGTGAGGCCATTTGAATACACTGGTTGAGCTTGAACTTTCATTTGAAGCAAGTATTGTGAGCATAAGATTCTTTGATATTGGTGAGTCACAACTTGAATCTTTGAGTGAACATTTGATCTTTGCATAAGTAAATTGAGTCTTGTTGTGTGCATCATGATTGAGTGTTGTGTAGCACTTATCACTCCCCAAGCCTACACCCTGGGGGGACTGGCACTCAAAGACTATTACTGGCCCCAAGCGAACCCTTGCCCTTACTTACTTAACTCAGCGGAAGACAATATTCACATCTATAATGATCAATGAACTTAATTGAACTGAATAATAAGAACACTGAGAATGTTTTAAAGATTAAACATTCAACTTGGCCAAAAGTTGCAACCCAAGTCTTAACGATAAGAAATGAAAATGAAAAGACTCACAAGACTAACATTTGACTGCCTTTGAAGCCTCTAAAATAACTAACATGGATGTTGGGACAAACCCCAAAACATCCTAATGAAATAACTAGAAAGCAATGAAAATAGATCCTTCGAAATACAAGGATACTCACTAACTCACTCTGAACTGCTCACTAGATCAACGCTGCGCTGGGATGCCAATCTTAGTTACATATGTCTGCATCAAAGGACGATCCAGGCTAACTGGCATCAGTACATTGAATGTACGAGTATGCGACTTGGAAAGCTAAACAATACATAGTCTTGAAAAGATTCTTAAAGAAACACTTACCTTGGCTCTTCTCAACTCATGAATAACTTAACTCAGAATAAACCAATGAACACATGTAATACATGAAAAGATTTATAAAACAGTAAAGGCAACTTAGTTCGCTAAAGGAATTGCAGTAACAAATTCAACTTAACTCATATAACAAAATAATATAGTTTCTGTGGGAGATTCTCAAACCGCTAACCACCATTATGAGCCTAAATGGTGATACATCGTCCTTACCATCACGCTACCAAACTGTCCTATACTTTGCCATCATATAGAACTACTTAACTTAATGGATCCACTAGCTTAACTTATGTGATCACCTAAAAAGTATGACCCATTAATACCCATGATGTCTATATGATTTATGGAGACTTGGGTTAATATGAATTCGCATCCCCATATCAGTGCTCAATACTACTCCCAAAAATATACTTAGCTCATATGTTTTAAAACAACTTCTTTCTTTGGTTTGAGATAATTACTCAAAGCTTAGCTTAAACACCCTCTTGGAATCGATTTTCCCTTTTCTTGCTCAAATGTGAAAATATTTATAAACTCTTTGGTAATACGTAGTTCCCTTATAGATTTTTGAGAAATGAATTCCATTCTTTACTTTTTTCTTAACTTGAAACTTATGTCTTAAAACAAAGTCGAAACGTATGTTAAAGACGTTTGAAAAATTTAAAATAACTTTGCTTGACTTGACTCTTAACTTCTCTTGACTTTGATCCTACCCTTCCTTGAATTGGATTATGAATTCAAGGTTCATGATCTCATATTTATGGATGATTTCATTATGTTTAGATGTACCTTAGAGAGTTGAAATTAACTAGAAAACATAGGTACATTGCTAAGGAACAAGTACGAAAAGATAGGGAACGAATGAGGAGAACTGGCGTCCTTGGCGCTCTGAGAGGCGCGGGGCGCCAACCCTCAACATTCAGGGGCTGGTCTAGGGAGCGCTGGCTGGCACAGCGCCCCGAGGGTGATGATTCAGAGACACTTTTGGGGCGCCCTGGCCGGCGCGACACCCCACCCCTATCCCCAGGTGTTTGACGACTTTTCTTCTCCGTTTTTTATCTCTAAACCCTCAAAACTTCCATGGTTCCTTTCCCGAACACTTAGCATCATTTATACCCTCAAGATACAATAGATTCAAACCAAAATTACACCTGGAAAAATGAATCGAATCACAAGAAACTTCAATCAACACAACCCACAAGAATTCAAGAAAACCGTCAACAATGTTCAGCAAGAACTCAATTTTTAAACCTTCAAAGACTTAAATTCGTTGAATTAAATCATGACTGGCGCGTGGGTGAACTAACCCAATGCTTTGTGATCTCACATACCTTTTTACGGATTACCCCCAACGAAATCCACAAACTATCCTTGACGAAGTCAACGAATCTTGCTCCCTTTTTTCCCTTTTCTCCAAGACCTAGCGTGAGCTCTAATTTTTCTAAACTGACCAAAATCTGGATTTTCCCCAATTAATCTCTTAAAAATGAATTAGAGTAATTAGGTAAGGAAAAGACTAAATTACCCTCAAACAATCCAAATTAGACTTTCCTCAGTCCAACAACCCAACTTTCAAATGGAATAACTTACTCATACAAACTCAGAATCACGCAAACTCAATGGCGTTGGAAAGATCGTTCCAAGATCTTTCCAACCATATCTGGAAGTACACCTAAATCATCCTGAGCTAGGATTTATGGCCATTTGAACTTGACCAAAATTCATCTTTTCCTAACTTAAACAAATTTCAAGATTTTAAACTTTCTTCTAGTTCTTTCTAGTTGCGAGATGTTACAATATCTCCCCCTGGGAACATTCGTCCTCAAATGAGATTTAGTCTTACTGAGCCTAGGGTGGTAACATCAAGTTCAAACATCTCTAAAGGAATTTCAAACAAAGAACATTATCACTCATAATTTAGATAGTACTAAGAAGAAAATCAGTACCTTGGTCTGCATTTTCTCCGGTTCCAAAGAGATGTGGATATCTCTGTTTCATATCCTCTTCAGCTTCCCAAGTAGCTTCTTCAACAAATTGTTTCCTCCAAAGTACTTTGACTGAGGCAACCTCTTTTGTTCTCAACTTACGAACTTGGCGATCTACAATCTGAACCGGAATCTCCTCATAAAATAAGCTATCCTTGATCTCAATATTTTCAGTTGATATGATCAATGAAGGATCCCCATGCACTTCTTCAACATGGAGATGTGAAACACCGGATGAACCACTGGTAATTCCTGTGGTAGCTCTAACTCATAAGCTACATTTCAATCCTTTTCGCTATTATATAAGGTCCAATATATCGGGGACTAAGCTTTCCCATCTTACCAAACCTCATAACACCATTCATGGGTGAAACTTTTAAATAAACCCAATCATCTACCTCGAACTCTAACGCCCTTCTCCTAACATCAGTGTAGGATTTATGATGACACTATGTTGTTTTCAATCTCTCTTGAATTACTTTCATCTTCTCTGTAGCTTGATGAACTAAATTTTGTCCTATCAACCCTCTTTCACCAACTTTAAACCATCCAATAGGAGATCTACATCTTCTCCAATAAAGATCTTCATAAGGAGCCATTTCGATGCTCTAGTGATAATTGTTGTTGTAAGCAAACTCAATGAGAGGTAGGTGATCATCCCAATTCCCTTTGAAATCAATCACACAAACCCTTATCATATCTTCTAATGTTTGAATAGTGCGCTCTGCTTGTCCGTCAGTCTGAGGATGAAAGGCAGTACCTAAGTTCACCTTTGAACCCAAACCTTTCTGAAAAGATTTCCAAAATTGTGCAACAAATTCTGCAACGCTCTTCTTCATACTATTCCACCAATACACTTCTATCAAATCACGATACATCATTGTGGAACCCAGATGAATGGAATATCTGGAGCTATGAGCTTCCTCCGTGATCCTCTCTTGGAGTCCAACCACCATTGGTACACACAACCTACCTTGATATCTCAATACACCATCTCCCATTTGTTCAAAAGCTAATATTTTTTGCTTATCAACATTTGCCTTCAATTGAATCAAAATAGGGTCTTGGTGTTGCTTTCCTTTTAATTCTGACACTAATGATGACTCAGCCCTATTCGTCACCACTATGCCTCCTTATGTGGATTCCATAAGTCTGACTCCCCGGCGTGCCAGTCTGTGCACATCTTTTGCTAACTCTTTCCTTCTTTATTCAACATGGACGGTCCTACCCATAGACAACCTGCTTAAGGAATCAGCAACAACATTAGCGTTACTTGGGTGGTAAAGAATATTCATGTCATAGTCCTTGAGTAACTCTAACCACCTTCTAAGTTTGAGATTATACTCTTTCTGAGTGAACACATATTGAAGGCTCTTGTGATCGGTGAACACATCCACATGAACACCATACAAATTATGCACCATATCTTCAAAGAGAAAACTACAGCAGCCAGCTCTAGATCATGGGTTGGATAATTCTTCTCATGAACTTTCAACTGTCTGGAGGCATAAGCTATAACTTTGTCATTCTGCATTAAGACACAACCCAAACCAACTCTAGATGCATCACAATATACCACAAAACCTTGAGTACCTTTTGGTAAGGTCAAAACTGGGGCAGTAGTCAACCTCTTTTTTAATTCCTGAAAGCTTTTCTCACAAGCTTCAGACCATTGAAATTTCACTGTCTTCTGAGTCAACTTGGTCAAACGAGACGAAATAGAGGAGAACCCCTGTTCTATAATAGCCAGCTAAACCCAAGAAACTCCTCATATCAGTTGAAGATGTGGGTTTAGGCCAATTCTGCACTGCCTCAATTTTCTGAGTATCAACTTTAATTCCCTCTCCAGACATAATATGGCCTAAGAATGCCACAGACTCAAGCAAAAACTCACACTTAGAGAACTTGGCATACAACTCCTTATCTTTCAAAGTCTGGAGAACTATTTTGAGATGGGTAGTATGATCTTCTTCATTCCTTGAATAGATTAGTATGTCATCAATGAAGACGATAACAAACATATCTAAATAAGGTTTGAAGACTCTATTCATAAGATCCATGAACGCTGCTGGTGCATTGGTCAAACCAAAGGACATGACCAAAAACTCATAATGACCATATCCGGTTCTGAAAGCTATCTTTGGAATATCACATTCCCTATGCAGGAATGGCACTCGAAGACCATTGTTGGCCACAAGCAAACCCTTGTCTTGGCTTTCTTAACTCAACGGAAGAAAATATTCATATCTATAATGATCAATGAAATTAACTGAACTGAATAATAAATTTACAGAGAATGTTTTAAAGATTAAACATTCAACTTGGCCAAAACTGGCAACCCAAGTCTTAACAATAAGAAATGAAAATGAAAAGACTCACAAGACTAACATCTGACTGTCTATGAAGACTCAAAAACAACTGAGATGGATGTTGGGAAAAACTCCACTACATCCTAATGAACTAACTAGAAAGCAATGAAAATAGATCCTCCAGAATGCAAGGAGGCTCACTGACTATAAACTGCTCACTGGATCAACAGTGCGTTGGGATGCCGATCCTAGTTACCTGTGTCTGCATTATAAGATGATGCATGACAACTAGCATCAGTACATTGAATGTACGAGTATGCGACTTGGAAAGCTATACATAGGCTTGAAAAGATTCTGAAAGAAACATTTACCTTGGCTCTTCTGAACTCATAAAGAACTTAACTCAGAATAAAGCAATAAAAACATATAATTTATGAAAAGCTTTATAAAGTAGTAAAGGCAACTTAGTTCGTTAAAGGAAATAAAGTAGCACACTCAACTTTACTCATATAATAAAATAATATAGTTTTTGTAGGTGATTCTCTAATCGACGACCACCACTATGAGACTAAGTGGTGATACATCATCCTAACCATCACGCTGCCATACTGTCCTATACTTTGCCGTCATATAGAACTACTTAACTTAGTGGATCCACTAGCTTAACTTATGTGATCATCTAAAAAGTATGACCCATTAATACCCATGATGGCTACATGGTTTATGGAGACTTGAGTTAATATAAACTCGCATCCCCATATCGGTGCTCAATACTACTCCCAAAAATATACTTAGCTCATATGTTTTAAAACAACTTCTCTCTATGGTTTAAGATAATTACTCAAAGCTTAGCTTAAAAGCTCTCTTGGAATCGATGTTCCCTTTTCTTGCTCAAATGTGAACACATTTATAAACTCTTTGGGAATACTTAGTTCCCTTATAGATTTTTGAGAAATGAACTCAACTCTTTAATCTTTGCTTAACTTGAAACTTAAGAATTAAAAAAAAAGATGAACCGTTTGTTAAAGACTTTTCAGAACTTTTAAAAAACTTTGCTTGACTTGCTTCGTAACTTCAAGACTTGACTCTTAACTTCTCTTGACTTTGATCCTAACCTTCCTTAATTTGGATTATGGATACAAGGTTCATGATCTCATGTTTATGTATGATTTCATGATGTTTAGATGTACCTTAGAGTATTGGAATTAACTAGAAAATATAGGTACATAGTTAAGGAACAAGTACGAAAAGATGGGGAACGAAGCAGAATTGGTGTCCTTGGCACTCTGAGAGTCGCGGGGCGCCAGCCCTCAACATTAAGGGGCTGATATAGGGTATGTTGGCTGGTGCGGCACCCCAACGGTGAAGATTCAGATACACTTCTGGTGCGCGCAAGTTGGCGCGACGCCCCACCCCTATCCCAAGGTCTTTGACGACTTTTCTTCTCTATTTTTCATCTCTAAACCCTCTAAAATTCATGGTTCCTTCCCCGAACACTTAGCATCATTTATACCCTCAATATACGATAGATTCAAACCGAAATTACACCCAGAAATATGAATCAAATCACAAGAAACTTCAATCAACACAACCCACAAGAATTCAAGAAAACCTTCAACAATGTTCATCAAGAACTCCATTTCTAAACCTTCAAAGACTTAAATTTGCTGAATTAAATCATGATTGGCTCTTGGTTGAACTAACCCAAAGCTATGTGATCTCACATACCTTTTTAGGGATCACCCCCGATGAAATCCACAAGCTATCCTTGACAAAGTCAACGAATCTTGCTTTCTCTTTTCCTTTCTCCTCTTCTCTCTTTTTCTCCAAGCCCTAGCATGAACTCTAACTTTTCTAAACTAACCAAAATCTGGTTTTCCCCAATTAATATCCTAAAATTTAATTAGAATAATTAGGTAAGGAAAAGACTAAATTACCCTCCAAAAATCCGGATTAGACTTTCCTTAGCCCAACATCCCAACTTCCAAAGGGCATAACTTACTCATACAAACTCGAAATCGCGCAAACTCAGCAGCGTTGGGAAGATCGTTCCAAGAGATTTCAAACCATAACTTGAAGTACACCTAACTAATCTTGAGCTAGGCGTTATGACCATTTGAAATTGACCAAAACTCAACTTTTCTGAACTTAAACAAATTTCCAGATTTAAACTTCCTTCTAGTTCTTTCTAGTTGCGAGATGTTACAGCACTGTTCCAGATACCCTTTATGAACGACAGAACTTGTGTTTGATTGAGGACAAGCAAAAGTTTAAGTTGGAGGTGTTGATGAGTCCACAAATTGTACTCATTTAGGGTTATATTTTAATAGAAATTGTGTCCTCAAATGCTTATTTTATCTCAATATATGATGAAAACCCTTAAGCTTCAGGTATTTGATGTTTGAAGGAAATCATAGACACTACCTCGCAAAAAGGAACGAAAAGGCTGAGAAGAACACAGAAATGAAGTCCTGAGAATCACCGAGTCCACTTGTCAAATCACCGAAGGGTCTTACTTCACCTTTTATTTCAATGTGCTAAGCCGTGAAGGAAAGGATCAAGTCGGCGGAGATAAGGAGTAGTGGCGCATCGCCGAGAAGTTCTGCGAAGCATTACAATGTCGCCCAATGACCCAGAGCACAAAGATGTTGAAGTCCGGTGCAAGACGTTGATGAACTTCACCAAATGGTGAATCGCCGAGTTTATCGGCAATTCCAACTAACGACGTCGAATGATCTGTTGTAGCACAGATCTATGAAATCTATAAATACTAGTTAGAATTGTAGTTTTAAGTGTTGAACAATTATTATAATTCTCATATAGAACAATACTTTTTGGTATTTTTGCTCTGAATTTGAGAGGGTTTTGAAGAGTTGAAGAAGAAGAGGGTTTCATCTCCAAGGATTTGGACTTGGGTCTTTTGGATTCTTCATTCTTGGCCTGTAATAAGACTTAAATCTTCATACTCATTTGAATGCAAGCTCATTTAGGTATAAATTTCTATCTCTTGATGTGTAGCTGAAAACCCCAATTCTTGGGGTGCGATTTAGCGAATATGGGTCAAGATAATTGTTGGGTCTTGCTTGCTAATAGTTTAATCGTATTTTAATTGTGATTTCATTTAGTGGTTATGGATGAATTCAATGAATTTGTAGTTGCAAATACAAGTTTATTTATGTGTTTTCGGCTTGCGAGAGAGAGGTCGTAAAACTAACACCACTAAATTGATGGCCAGTGTAAGTGGGTCGACATTAGGTTCACCTCGAGAGAGTGAACCCTAGTCCCATGTCCACACACTCGCTCGAGGGAGTGAGTTGGTTAAGGTGTAGGCTGGTCTTCTTGTGGCAAGTGGTTTTCTGAGAGGAACACATTTGAAACGGGATAAGTTGCTCGAAAGAGAGCTTATCCCCATTAAATTCTAGCCTAGTCACAATAACTCTATGAATCTTCTATAGAAACCATGTACCCAATAATCTAGCTTAACCCGTATTCCCGTTATATCAAGGATCCCCTCTCATTACTTAGAACCCTTGTTTATTTTCCTGTTTTTACCTTACTTGTGACGAAACCCCCATTGTTAATTGACACTATTGTGTCCTCCTTTAATTTACAATGTTTTTACTCGTTAATGTCTTTAGTTACGACTAATTAGAACTAAGTTTTATTCTTCTATTAATTCTCAAAACCACTCTCTTGGGAACGATCCCAACCCTTGGTTGGGTTACTAAACTATTGTACAATCGTAGATACTTGCATTGGAAATTGTGTCTTGATTACGCAAACATCACTCCCTCTTTGTCTTTCTCTACTTTGACCTTTAGATTATTGTTATTTGCATTTGAGGACAAATGATTTTTATTTGTGGTGGGGTGAGGCCCACCTTAGTGTGCAGATTATGCTTATGTTTTATTTATATATTTGGGTTGTTGTGCTTAAAATTGTGTTTTATACTATTTTTTGTGGATGTTTAAGCTTGTGGCTCCTTTTATTTTAAATTGTAAATGATTTTGACCCTTCAAAAAATTTAAATTTTCACCACCTCTTGTACGTGTGGAATGTGGCTATTCTTTAGCAAATTTGAGTCTTAGTTTTGATCAATATCGATGACGTCATAATCGAATGAACATGATTGTGCAGCTACGATGAGACCAAGTGAAGTTACATAGTCAATATGTAAACTCTTTGCATCTCGTTGTGACTAGCCAATTATTAAATTGATTCTCTTCTGCTGAACGTTGCACACTAGCAAAAGTGTGGAATCTTATTTGACTATGGTGTCAATGCCATGTGTGATGAGCTTACTGTGAACCATGCATGATGACACCTAGAATTTGCCCACTTGGTCCAGTCAACTAAGTAAGGCTATCTCTTAATATGATCTTAGGCAACTTCGAAGAGTGTGAGCAAATTTGAAATATTCCTTTTTTGTCGCCTACCTTGTGAGTGTGTGAACCTCTTTTGAACACCCTTGAGCCTTACATTTCTTTGTAAGGACATTTATTAAATCCACTACCCATAATCATTGTGATTTGTGGTTGATTGAATAGCCAACTTAGGCCAAAATCCTAAGTTGGGGGTTTGGTGAAAAGAAAAGGCAAGTCAAGAAGTGCAAAAAAGTCCCTTTTAACCCATGGTGTTGAGAAAAATGGAACCCCTCCATACAAAAAAAAAAGATAAGAAAAAAGAAAAAGAAAAAGTTGTGAAATAAAGTTATGAGAAATGTCAAAAGAAATGGGGTTTTGAACAATCCATAGAAATGAATAATGGGATGACTTATGAGCACTAATGAAATTGATGAAAGAAGAGGAAAGGGAGTGTTGAAAGCACCACTTTTCGCGATGATGAAAGTCACTAAACCTAAATGACCATACATTTGCACTCAGCCTCTCTACAAGCCTTGGAAAGACCTTTTTGATCTTGAGTGAGCTAAAACAATTGTTGATTGGAAAATACAAGCAAACCTATGGGTGAAAGCATGCATTGTGTTCTTCTTTGTGAGAGTGAGTGTTGCATTTGATTCCAAAATTTTAAATGATTAAACCATTGTGTGTGAATATGGAATCATTCTATGTGTGAGGGCATTCGAATACCTTTGTTGAGCTCGAAATTGCATTTGAGGCAAGTATAGTGAGCTTGAGAATCTTTGATAATGGTGTGTCACAACTTGAGTCTTTGAGTATACAATTGATTCCTACATGAGTAAGTTGAGTCTTGTTGTGTACATTCATGGTTGAGTCTTGTGTAGTATTATTTGAGACATCCTTTTTAGACTGGCGAACTTGAGCTTTACTTGAGGACAAGAAAAAGTTTAAGTTGGGGGGTGTTGATGAGTCCACAATTTGGACTCATTTAGGGCTATATTTTGATAGAATTAGTGTCCTCAAATGCATATTTTGTCTCAATATCTGATGAAAATCCTAAAGTTTCAGGTATTTAGAGTTTGAGGCAAAGCATGGACACTACTTGGCAACAAGGAACAAGGCGGCTGAAAAGAACGAAGAAATGAAGGCCTGAAGATCGCCGAGACCAGTTGGCGAGTCGCCGATGGTCCTGGAGATCACCTTTTGTTCCAGTGTGCTGAGCCCTGAAGGAAAAGGTGAAGTTGGCGATGAAATGGAGCAGTCGGCACACCGTCGATCAGTTCCGTGAAGCAGTACCATATCTCCCAACGACTCAAAATGCGAAGAGGCGGAAGGCTAAGGCAGGAAGGTGATGAAATCTACCAAAAGGCAGATCGCCGAGCATATCGGTGATCCCGACTAACTGCGCTGAATTATCCTCCGCAGCACAAATTTTCAAACAATATAAATACTTGTTTAAATTTCTAATATCATATCACTTCAATTATTTGAATTTTTTACAGTTTTTGGAAAGTTTTAAGTTTTAGAGGGTTTGGAGACTTTGTTCTAAGACATTGAAGATTCAAAGGGTTTCAACTCCAAGAAATTGGATGTGTGTCACGAAGATTCTTCACTCTTGACGTGTTTTAAAAATTAATTCTTCATACCCATTTGATGGAAACTGGTATTGGTATAAGTTTTTATCTCTTTTACATGTCTAGCTAAAACCCTAATTCTTGGGGTGTGATTTTGTGAATATGGGTCAAGTTATCTGTTGGGTTTTGCTTGTTGATGGTTTATTTATTGTTTAAATGTGACGTCATTTAGTAGTTGTGTATGAACTTAATAGGATTTTAGTTCCAAATACGATTTCATCTTAGTGTTTTTGGCTTTCTGGAGAGAGAGGTCGTAAAACTAAGACTACTAAATCGATAGATGGTGGTATTGGTTCGACATGGGTTCAGCTCGAGATAGTGAATCCTAGTCCTTCTCGCACACATTCAGCTGGAGAGAGTGCATGGGCTAAGGCGGAGGTTGTGCTTAATGTAGCAACTCGGTGTTCGAGAGAAACTGAGTTGATTCGTGGTAAGTGATGTTTGCATAATCAATGACACAACTTCTGATGCAAATGTCTACGATCGTGTATTAGTATAATAACCCAACTAAGGGTTGGGGTCGAGTCCCAAGGGAGTGGTTTCGAGAATTAATAGAAAATTAAAATTCAATTCTAACTATTCATAGCTAAAAACTTTAACTATTAAAAGTATTGTAAATTAAATGGGGACAAAATGTCAAATATCTATTTGGGGGTTTTGTCACAAGTATAGCAAAAACAGTAGAAATGACAAAGAAATCTATGATTGAGAGAGGATTCTTGGGATGTGACTGGAATACGAGTTAATTTAAATTATTGGGTACATGCTTTCGATAGGGAATTTATAGAGTAATAGTGAGTAGGCTATGCTGTACGTGGGAATAAATTCTCTCTCGAGCAACTTACCCCATTTCAAATGGGTTCCTCTCAAACACCCACTTGCCGCATGAAGACCAGCCTACGCCTTACCCCACTCACTCTCTCGAGCTGAGTGTTAGAATATGGGACTAGGGTTCACTCTCTCGAGCTGAACCTCATGTGGACCCACTCTTTAGGCCATCAATCTAGTAGTCTTGGTTTCGCGACCTCTCGCTCGAGCAAGCCGAAAACACATAAATAAACTTCTATTTTCAACTACAAATTTGTTAAATTCAACCACAACTACTAGATGAAATCACCATTAAACTACATCTAATCTATCAACAAGCAAGACCCAACAATAATCTTAACCCATATTCGCTAAATCACACCCCAAGAATTGGGGTTTTTAGCCACACATCAAGAGATAGAAATTTATACCTAAATGATCTTGCTTTCAAATGGGTATAAATATTTAAATCTTGTTACAGGCCAAGAATGAAGAATCCAAGAGACCCAAGTCCAAATCCTTGGAGATGAAACCCTCTTCTTCTTCAAGTTTCAAAACCCGCTCAAACTGAGAGCAAAAATAAAAAGTACTAAAATTATATTAATTGTTTCACAGTAAAAATCTGATACTAAGCTTAAACTCTCTATGAGTATTTATATTTTAAAGAAATATGTATTACAGCAGACCATTCGGCGACATTAGTCGAAATGGCCGATCAAGTCGGCTATTCACCCCTTGATGTAGTTCATCGCCGTCTTGCACCATCCTTCAGCATCGTCATGCTCTGGTCATTGGGCAACATAGTACTACCTCGCGAAACATCTTGGCGATGCGTCGAGTTGTTCGCTTTTCCGCCGACTTGATCCTTTCCTTCAGGGCTTAGCACACTGCAACAAAAGGCGAAGTAAGACCCTTCGGTGACTCGCCAAGTGGACTCGGCAATCCTCAGGCCTTCATTTTCTTCATTCTTTTTAGCCTTTTCATTCCCTTTTGCGAAGTAGTGTCCATTCTTTCCTTCAATCTTCAAATACCTGAAACTTAAGGGTTGTCATCAGATACTAAGATAAAATAAGCATTTGAGGACACAATTTCTATTAAAATATAGCCCTAAATGAGTCCAATTTGTGGACTCATCAGTAAGTTGCTCGAGAGAGAATTTACCCTCACTATAGTCTAGCATAGTAAAAAATGCTCCATAATTTACTATCAAAAGCAAGTACCTGATAGTCTAGTTTAACCCGTACTGCTATCGCATCCCAAGAATTCTGTCTCACCATCGCGTTTCCTTATATTTTTACTTTTTTTATTTGTTAATTAAAACAAATCCCCATCGATAATTGCTGTTTTCGTCGCTCCTTAGATTTAGTATGTTTTTTTTCGTTAATATTTATAGCTATGACTAATTAGAACTTGATTTTATTTTTCTACTAATTCACAAAACCATTCCCTGTGGGAACGATCCCAACCCTTGGTTGGGTTATATCACTACACGCGATCATTTGGCACTTGAACCAAAATAGTGTCACTTCATTACGTCGAACATCATTATACACTGAGTTTCAAACAATGTGCAATTGGCCCTCGAATTAATCGTTTCACACTAATAGTAGATGGATTTTAGGATTTACATCTTCCACTTCAATTACATATGTTTTCTAAGCTGAATTACTTGCTCTCTTCCTTGGATTAACTATAGCTTTTCCGCATAATTTGTAGCCCTTGGAAGTTAATATTAATGCACAATTCTTCAATTTGGGATGATTGCAGGTGCTTCCTCCGGAGGCAGTATTCCGAAGGCGATCCATATCTACCGAGAAAAGAATAGACTAGCTGCTAGCTTAGCAGCACTGAATGAAGCTCCTCTCTAAGGCCTTTTTTGGGGATAGTCGTACATCCTTGGAAGATATTTTTACCATTGACAGAAATCGAGTTTTGTTTATTAGTAGGGTTAATGCTCTAACATTTTGCCCATATTCGCATAAATGGAAGCACAACCACAAATGGGTAACTCATTACCCATTTTTTGCATCATAATATGTTGGACGTGGATTAGTACTATTAGACGGTTACTGCTCATGTATATATATATATTGTTCTATATTTCAAATATGAAATGTTAAAATATTTAAATGCAATGGCTGTGTTTCACCGAGGGAAAGATGCAAAACATTGTTTAATGCATTTTAATTGTCACGTTATAATCATCATGCTATCTTTTGTGATATTCTGAAAATTTGACCTAAATGATGGTTGTGTGCATCCACCACGGGACCAAGTCCGTGACTAAGAACAACTAATAACAACACACGATATTTATGTGAAAACATACTTGCTCAAGGGAGTAAATATTAATCCTTAACTATCAACTAACTCTAGCTTATATATACACTCTGTACTGAATAGTGAAACATAAAAACAAGCGTAGTTGATACACTTTGTACGAAGAAGAAACTTACTTAGAGGCTAAAAACGCGAAATCCAAAATAATCATACTGATTAATCAGAAATTGAACTTAATAAAATCAATCCAATTCTAACGAATCAAAAATCAATCCAATTCGAACCTTCCCTTCAACGCACCAAACTCACAAACTATTCTCAATTTCCAACAACTTCAATGCAAGACTCGAGTTCGACATTCGCTAACCTTCCATCAGAACTCATCACTGAAATATTTTAAGGCTTCCTATGAAATCCCTTTGGCAATACAAGTCAGTTTCAAAATAGTAGCTTGATTTAATATCTAGCCCTAAATTTATCAAATCTCATTTAAGTTTATCGAATACTAACAAGGAAAACACCCACCAAAGGCTTATGGTGAGAATTTTTGGGGGCCCGGAACAATCATCTTATGGATTGTTCTTTTAGATCTTTACTTTATGATTTTGTTATAGAGACTTTTGACTTGAATATTCCCATTAAAGAACCTTATGAATTTTATCATATTTTGTGTTCGGTGAATGGATTGAATTTTTTTACTTGTGTTGTCAACGACGATAAAAGAGACTTGTTTCTATGGAATCCATCCATTAGAAAGTACAAGAAAGTGCCTAGTTTTGAAACTGGACTAACATATGTTTACCATTATCGTTATGGTTTTATATATGATGAGTTTCACAATAATTATAAGGTAGTAGTCATTCTCTATAATATCGATTCAATTCTAGTTGAGGTCAAAATATATAGTCTAATGAGTAATTCTTGGACAAGTGTTGATAATAGTTGTCCTCCAGGTGGGTTATCTTCTAATATTTCTGGTAAGTTTGTGAACGAGAAATTTCATTGGGCTACTACTCCTTTTTGTCTTGAATATAACACCATGAATCGCGATCGGAACATCATTTTCTTTGATTTGGCTGATGAGAAATGGGCAAAGGTAGAGAATGTTAGAATATGCACAACGAAAGCTATATTCAGGATCACAAATCTTACATATAGACTAAACAATATAACATAAACAAATTTAGAAGAGCACTAACATGTTGAAACTTCTACAAAAGTCATCCAGATGCCAAGGATCCAGAGCTACGATCTTCTCCTATTTCCTGATTGACTGTTACTACCAAGTTACTTGTGTGGGCAAGTATTACTTGTTTTTCAAAAGATGATTTCATTCATGCCATATCCAGCCTATTTATCTAGTTTTCCCACTCAAGAATGAATAGGAAAAATGTCCAAATAAATTTCAGGCTTAATGAGCAATCAAGAGGATCATCAGAATAAATTGAGATAAAAACGTTTTCATCCATGAAAGGCCAAACGTTTTTGTAATAAGAACAAAAACGTTTTCATCCATTTAAGGCCAAACGTTTTCGTAATAAGAACAAAAACGTTTTCATCCATTTAAGGCCAAACGTTTTTGTCACTAACTCAATCTTTAACTCTCAAATAATTCATCCTTTTAAAGAAGATCAACAATAAAATTAATTTGTCCTTCTTTTCAAACTTGGTCAATTAATCAGGCATAGTAGGGACCGTAGATATATTTAATAGAGGCTTCCAACTACGATAATAATTCTCAAATGAACGAATTAACCATATCACAATAAATTACAAAGTATTCCACTAAAATTCTGTAATTGCACTCCTCGATTTAATTTCGAAATCTACCACTACATCTTATTTAACCCCCCGTGTTAGAATTACCCACACCAATCAATTAAATCAAAATTATCTGAAAATTTAATTCATTGACTAAATTAATCCTTTATTATATTTACATAACTTATTTCACGTGACGGATCTAAAATCCACCTGCAGGTTTTCACGTGAAAACTTATAGGTAACCATAAAGGGGCGTTTTCAACTCGGGTCCGAGACACGGTTCTATCAACTAATTATTATTTCACTAATGTAATTTGTCATTATCTAATCTATTAGGAATTTATTGACTCATCAAAAAGTCTCACCTTTTAATAGATTAAAACAATAAAATAAATTACATAGATCATAATAATTATATCAAGATTGAGAGTATAAGTACATGTAGTGGACTAGAGAATTTATTTATAAATATTCAGAACATAAACAAATGTCTCTAATTGGTCCGTTCAATACATACAAAATGTACTAGCACAAGAAGTTGAATTCAACCATTCTCATAATTAAGATCAAATTATATTTAATCTTGTGCTACAATCATCAAGATGTTCGTCCTACTTCATCTTTGATCGTGAACATAAATTTATAACTTATATGCACCAACAATTTTAATCTTCCGTGTATGAGTTAAAATACTCCATACACAAAATTGTCTACTATATAGCAATGGACACACATATATACATAATGATCTATTTAAACAAAAATTTATTATATTAAATATATAACATAAAAAATCTTTACAAGGGATTAAACAAAAAATACTATAACACAATTACATGGTTAATAGTATATCCCAACAGAGAATCCCTCCTACGGTGAAGGAGATATTGTTCCATGACTACAAGTGTTGGGTAGTAATCTTTCTATGTTTTGTTATAACAAGGGAACATATGTATTTGTTTGGGTTATGAAAGAGTACTGAGTTAAAGAATCTTGGACAAAGATGTTTATCATCAATTTATGTGATAATCCATATGTGCATATTCTACCCTAGTTCATGTCAAATAAAGGTGAAATTTTTGTTGCGTTTGCACGAAGATTTCAAGATATACAATTCAAAGGATGTCTTGTTCAGTCCAAAAGTTATTAACTTTGATCATATCCTAGAGAAAGTGGAAATCTATGTAAAAAGCCTAGCTTCTCCTGGAGGGCTAGACTAGTTATGCAACAAAAACCCAGGCGGAAAGGCGATCAAGATGATCAAATAAAAAATAGTAACTATTAAGAGTTTCACTATGTCCATTTTACTCGAGGTAATTTACTTATATTTGTTATTTCAACTACAACCATTGCATATGTAAACGACATTTTTAGACCATATTACTTTTGAATTTTGTTAGTCATTTTCCTTTATATATTCTAGATGCATAAGCCATTGTTATATGCAAACTGTTTCAGAAATGCACTTATGTCCATTAGGAGGGTGAATGCACTGACATTCAGATCATAAGATTTAACTTTAAATTCAGGAATCCCCATTTATATATAGATATCCCATAAAAAAGGAGGTTTACACTTGAATTCATGATTCCTATAAATATTAAAACATCATGTTAAATTGAATAACAAATTGTACCAAAAAGTCATATATATATATATATATATATATACACACACACATATTAAAAACATGAAAGTTCTTAATAATGTTGTTTGAACTTTTTGACCTTCATTAAAAGAGTCGGGTTTCGACAAATTCATCTTTCCACCATTTCAGTTATTATACCATTATTTAATTAGTTAAAAACCCTATGATAGATGAAATTATTATTTAATTATCTTTACCATAATTAGGACTTTGAAATTTACAAAATTCTAATTATTAAATTTATTCTTAGAAAGTCCTAAAATAAAAGAACTGTAAAATAAATTAATATTTCACCTTATAAGAATACTTCCAAATTTTTTACTTATTCCTAAGAGGTAAAAAAAAGAGAAAAAAAACTAAATATTTGTTGTTCTAGATCTAAGTAGAGGAAGTAAAGTGAAATTCCTTACTGTCTTTTTTTTTGAGAAAATGATCAAAATGATCTTTAATGTATGAGAGTCGAACTGTTTTGGTCCTTTATAAATACCACTTGATATAGTCCTTAATGTATGTAAAAATGTGATCATTTTGATCCAAACTCTAAAATTTAATCATTATCTGTTAACTTTTAACAGAGAAACATAAATGTCACGACCGAGCCTACTTCCTGGATGTGGCCGGTACCCGAGAACCATTAGTGGTCCCTAAGCGAACCCTTATCCTTGCTCTGACTACAAGCGGAAGACACTAAAGCATACACAAGCATCAAACTAAAAGAAATACTTAACAATATTTTACTAAATCACAAACTCTTTGAATATACTGAGTAACATAAGTTTTAAATAAAATATCTGCAACTAAAAGACTCTCTGAATTGTCTATCTATGAAGCCTCTACTATGCAAAGATAATTGTAGAGACAAGATCCATGACTCCTCAAGAGAACTACTACTAACAACTCATAAAACTGGAGTCCTCCGGAAGCAAGGAGGTCTCACTCAAAAGTTGACGAGCGGATTAAATGATCTCAACGAACTTTTGTCGAGGATCCTAAAAACCTGTATCAACATCATTAAATGATGCAGGTTGAATGACATTAGTATATTGAATACACAAGTATGTAATATAGATGAATAACAAATAACTAATATAAAGGTCTGCAATAGATATAGATATATACTCAACTGAATATAAGAAATAAAGGAGTGAAATCATTAAAACTTTACAAAAATACTTACTCATCTTTGAACTCAACAGATTAAGTGATGTAGTAAAAATACACTTCAACTCTATTTGGGAGATTCTCTAACCAACAACCATCACTATGAGCTACGAGATGATACAACATCTTGCTTGTGCTGCCAGAACTGCCTTATACCGTGTCGGCGTATAGAACCTCTCAACTAAGTAGATCCACTAAGCAATTAGGATTCATCTAATTAATAAGTATGATCATTTACCCATGTTGGCATACATCGTTTATGAAGATTTTGAGTGGTTTGCACTCATACCCATATCAGTTCTCAATACTACTCTCAATAATATATATACTCATACTCAAATGTATGAAACATACTTTTTCTCTAGTTTGAGATAATTGCTCAAACTATCCTCTTAAAAGAGGTAAGTGCTTCAGAATATCTCTGAACCCATAAACTCGTTTAGAAATCAAAACTTCTCTTTTCTCAAAATAATACTCTCTTTCTTCATGTAAAATTGAAACATTTGGGAACTACTTAATTCCCTTATACTCTTCTCAAAATACTATTTACTTCCTCAAAAACTCAAGATTTGTTGGCATTATAACTCAAAATAAGGTTCATGCTGAAATATAAATATGAACAAATCAGCTCAAGAATCTCAATAACAATATAGAAAACTGAATACTCAGAACTCAATGATATTACTCATCTCATGAATACTAAATTCATAGGGTTAATGCTGAAGTATAGACTTGAACGAATCAACTCAAGTATCTCAATGCATAACATATAACAATTCAATAATTAGGAATAGAATTTCAAAAAGAATCAGGAACTCAAGAACTCAAAATCAACTCATCTCAAGAACTTGATTAGAAGCCTTGAAACCCTAGTTTGAAGGAGAACAATCAAGAAAACCTTTCTTGAGATTCTTAACTTAGTTTCTTGAAAACTCTTTGGTCAATAATTAGGATTTTAATTAACGATTCATAATTGTAGGGAGGAATTTGAGTTGGAAAGAATCGAATTCTTGAAGAAGGACTTACCTTGAAGAAGAATCTTGAAAAAGATTGAAAGAATCTTGAATGAAAGTCTTATAATTTGATTTTTCCTTAGAGTTTGAGAGAGAAGAGAATGATAGATTAAGAGATGAAAATATCATTAGTTTTGGACTTTAATTAGTCAAAAAATTTGTTTAGGGTTTTCTTAGAGGTAAAAAGACAAAAACAACCACTTTTAATGTTTTAACTCGGGTTGATGAGAAATTGATGGCGTTGAAAAGAAGATTTGAATACCTTTAATTTGATAGGTAATGAGACACAAAACTCTTTCTATTCTAAGAGATATGGTTGTTTGAAGTTGACCCAAGTAGAATCTTACATCAAAACTTAATCGGTATGGATGCTTTCAACTAAATTTTGTACTAGGGGATTCTTCTGACCTTAATTCATATCCAAATTTATTCGCACACTAAAGAAGGGACCTTTACACATATGGGCAATTTAAGAATTACCCGGTCTGATCTTATTCACAAATGAAGAATTGTACGAGTCTTAACTTATAAATATTCAGAGTGTTACATTAAATTTCTCCTATACATTCTCTTACCTCTTTTGTTTCCTACTGTGGTTGCTTCAAGGCACAATTTCAACAAAAAAAGTCACAATTTTAAGAAATTCCCACACAAAACTCCCAGAGAAAAAATAAATACTACCTCTGTCCAGTTTTAATTGTCATAGTTTCATTTTTTAGAGTCAAACGATAATAACTTTGACTAACATTTTACGATATATTTTTTAATCATATTTATATGTAAAAAATTGAACTTTATACTACTTTTCGTATAGTTTTTTACTATCTAATGTAACATCCTGCCTTAGAAAGAACTATTTTTGAAAAGAGTGAATTTTGAAATTTTGGTAAGTTATGCTAAGTATGAGTTTTGGGACAACTTCAAATGACCATAACTTTCAGTACAAGATAATTTAGGTGGCCCATAAAATTTCAAATGAAAGGTCTTGGAAACCGCTTTCCAACACCACCAAGTTTGCCAAATTTTGCACTTGTATGAGGAAGATATTCTTGTTTAAAGTCAGGTTATCTAGTTAAGGAAAGTTACCCAAAAATATGAAGGATATTTTGGTCTTTTCCTTACCGAATCAGCTTAAAACAAATTTAAGTAATTTTTTGGGGACAAATCTGATTTGTTTCAGATGTCATAATTCAAAATACGCTTAACGTTTTAGAAGAGAGTTCACGAAGAGAAAAGAAGAGAAAAGAAGAGAAAAGAGTGAAGGTTCAAGGCAATCAAGATTCTTACGATCTTCGAGGCATTTTCACGAAGGATTTTATCCTAAGAGGTATGTAAGGTTTCATAGTGTTGGGTTCATTGAGCCAGACACCGATCCTGAGTTTCATTTTGCAAATCTATCCATAAATATTGAGAAATTTAAATTCTTGATTAGTGTTCTTGAAATATTAATTTTGTTCTTGAATTAGGATGGATTGATGAGTTCTTGAGAGGAAAGTTAGGAGTATGAGAGTTGTGTTTGAGTATATTTTTGTGTACTTATGTTAGGTATTCGAATCTAAGTGATTGGGAAAAAACCATTCGATTCTAGGCGAACTAGGGCCAAAAATTGAAGAAGAAAATTCGTTAGAAAAGTTTTAGGTATGGGCTGGGGCGGCGCACCCCAGATGCGTCTGGGGTGAGTTGGCGCCCCAGCAGAATGCCATAATGATATCTCTAAAGTTTAAGGGTGCCCCCAAGGGTCGCCTGCCCCCACCCTTTTTCCATCATTTAGCCCGTCTAAGTCCTTCTAAAATATACCTTTACTTTCTATTGATTCTAACTACACAAAGCTACATCTAAACATTGAGAGATCATTCATAACATGAATCATAACCATTGAATTCATAATTCAAATTCAAGGTAAAGTTAAGAGTCAAGTCTTGATAGTTCTTTGGAATATTTTGAGAAAGTCCCTTTGAGTCTTTTTGACGAGTCTTCTACAACTTCTAATAACTTGTATCAAGACTCCAGTAAGTAAGTATGAGAATGAAGAGAATGTATTCATGAGTCTACATCATCATCAAGATCATTCGTGTTATGAATCATAACTCTTGAATTCATAATCCAAATTCAAGAAAGTGTTAAGAGTACAGTTGAAGAAAGTCTTTGAGTTAAATAGTATATCCTTTGAGATTAACTATCGATTTGAGTTCCATATTGTTATGTAGACCCTTGAGTCAAGTCGCTCATGCTCATAAATTTCTGCATGAACTCCATAAGTTGAGTATCTTCAAGTTCAGACTCTTGAGTATTGAGTTCCTAACCCTTTCGAGGTTATATTCCTAATCATGGGACTCTTTTAAGAGAAAGAGTTTTGAGTAACAATCTCAAAACCACAGAAAAAGTTATGTTTTTTTTAAAGCATATGAGCTAGTATATTTTGGGAGGAGTATTGAGCACTGATATGGAAGAGAGTTCATACAACTCACAACACCCATAAACCATGTAGCCAACGTAGGTAGAAAGGATAATACTTTTTAGATGATTCCTTATTGCTTTTTGTCATAGACTAGTGGATCCACTCAGTAGTAGGTTCTATACTCTGGCAAAGTATAGGACAGTTCTGGAAGCATGGGCTAGACGTTGTATCATCACATAGTTCATAATGATGGTTGTCGATTAGCGAATCTCCCATAGAGTTCTATTGTATTTTTATATACAAACTGAGTTATTATTGTATTCTTGATGAGTCTAAGATTTAAATTTATTTAGGGCTTTATTTTATAGTATAAGTGTCCACAAATTCCTAATTTATTCCCTTAACTGATGTTAAAGTGTTGATTTGCAGCTATGAAGACTAAGGAGCAAGGCAAGGATGTGATTGGACAAAAAAGGAACTAAAAAGCTGAAGAAGTGAAGAAAAGTGATCCTGGTGATTGCCAAGAACACTCGGCGCACCACCAAGTGGCTATTTAGCTCGCTCAAAGTTCCAGCGTGCCACCCCTGGGGAAAAACCAAATCGACGACAGAAATGAGCAGCCGACAAATCGCCGATCCATTCAGCAACAATAAGTTGGATCGCCCAAAGTTACAGGACCTGGGAGGCTGATGACCAATTCAAAATAGCGTTGGAATGGAGCAAAGGGTTGATCGCCAAACCACTCAGTGAGGCGCGACTTATTCCACCAAATGGAATTTCAGGCCAAAAAGTGGGTAACTATAAATTGGAATTTAAAAGAAATTTTGAGTAGTTCCCAAAGAGTTCTGATCCCTAAGTTTTAGAGTTAGAGTTTTCTCTTAGTTTTTCAGTTCTTATTGTAGACTTTGAGGATTTGCAAGTGGATTTTTGAATTTAACTATTGGAAAACGTTGTAAAGGCTTGGAGACTCTTACCTAGCTGATGACCAATCCAGTTGGTAATTGTATTTACCTTTTTATGATGTTTAGCTAAAACTATAATTTGTGGGGTGTGATCATGTGATTATGGGCTGAATTAGCTTATGGGTATTGTTATTTATTGATTTTAATGCTTAAATGAAGTGGGCTTAATTGATAGTTGTGTTTTAATATATGAATTTTAGTTGCAAATGCAATTCTAGTATAGAATTCTCAGCTTGCTTGCGAGAGAAGTTTTAGAACCAAAGCTTTCAATTGATGATTGTAGTTATTGGGTTGATGTGGTTTCAATGGGAATAGGCATTTACCGACATAGACCATGCGAGCTAGACATGGAATCCGGTGTCATAAAACCCTACACCGTGGAAGGTGTTCTACTTGCCAAGGGTAGAACTAGGACACATCCCATGTAGGCACATGGTTTAGGGGATATCCAAAGATATTCATTGTACTCTTGCCTCATACTCGGGAGAGCTACCATCTTAACCATATCCACTCGGTGCTTAGCCTTAGTTCCCAAAAAGTAATTTCATTCACATGTATGTGCTAGAGAGGGCACCATCATTAGGTCTACC
>NC_064290.1:38592860-38595215 GCF_019186545.1 Solanum stenotomum
CACCCTTAATTCACCCATTATCAACAATTAATCATGAATAAACATTAAACAACACAAGAGATATCAATACAATTCACTTTACACATAATTCCATCAACTTTGAATTTATAGAAATAGACCCACTTCATAAACACATTTTGGGGTTTTGTAGAATACAAGGATTCATGGAGTTTTTCATCTTAAAACATCAAATAAACATCAATAATATCATAACTTATCATTTGAAATTGTTTCATGCAAGAACCCTTGAGTTTGAGTAGAAATTAGGCTTTTTCACAAACTTTGGAAAAGTTGAAAACCATTTGAAATTGGCTCTAGGGTGATAGCTTGCCCTAGATAAAGAACTCCCATACCTTTACTGAGATTCCCCAAGAAATTTGGTGAAGAAAACGTCTTGCATCCACAACCCTAGCTCCCACTTCTTCTTCTTCTTCTTCTCTTCTTTCTCTCTTCCTCTCTTCTTCACTCAAGAACCCTAACTCTTACTCTTTTAAAATGAAACAAAAATGATCCACAATCAGCCTAACACAACAATATAACCTCAAAAGAAATGATTTGTGAAAAGACCAAAATGCCCTTAAATTTCCGGACGGACTCCTTGCCAACTGCCCAACTTTCAAAGGGCATAACTCGCTCATACGAACTCGGAATCAAGAAAACTCGGTGGCGTTGGAAAGATCGTTCCAAGGGCTTTATCCCGAGCTAGGAGTTATGACTGCTCAAAGTTGGCCAAAAACTCACTGATTTCCACACTTGGCCGAATTTCCAGATTCTGAATTTTTTTCCAAAAATGACTACTTCCAATTTCAAGCTTCTTCATATTCATTTTAAATTGTCGAATGTTTCAATATCCCCCCCTTGGGAACATTCGTCCTCGAATGACACTTTAAACACATAAGGGGTAACGACTCAAGTAAACAGCCCATCAACATGCATACAACATCAATACAAATGCTTAAATGTAGGAGGAAACATCAATTCCACATAGAAAGTCCCACACAACTTCATGCAATTCAACAAAGTAGGCACAACATCTACTAACTCCTTATGCATCATATTTACCTTTTCTCATTTCTCATTTCATTTCATTGGAGGTACTTCCTTCTCCAAATCATCTCATCCACATCATAACATCAAAGGACACAATATGTAATTTTCTCATTAAAGCACATCATGCAACCTTCTCCAAAACTCAAGTAAGCATTCTCACATTATCACCTCATAAAGCAAATAGACAACTTATGTTAAATGCACATTATGAAACTTTCTCATAGAAGCACTTTAGGCAACATCATCAAAACACTTTTAAACATGCTCATAAGTCAACTCATGCAACATTTAGGCAAATCATTATAGATGCACATCAACATGAGGAACATAAATTTATGAAACCTCATTTTCTCATTTAACAAGAATTCATTTAAAACATGCATGACATAAGGAAACCATGGAAAACTCTTTTTCACATAAGGCTCCAAAACATAACCCAAGCTTCTAGGAACTCTTTGGTTTAGGCTTGAGTAAGCGCACATAGAAGTAGGTAAGGATATCAACACTCTCAACAACTTCACTACTCAACATACCATCAATCTTACCAAAACTATTCTTACCCAACTCTTTAATTCACTAAACCTCTTGTAATGAAAACATCCTTCAAGCGTAACTCATAGACATCAACCACACTTAAAGACCTTATCATCTAACCACATATATCCCCCACTTAGGAGAAACTCTTACTAGTTCTTTCAAATTCACCTCCTTCCATCCTAAGGTCAGATCAAAACAACACTAGGCTTTTATACTCATTACACCTAGCATTTCTAAATCACCACACCTTTCACCAATTCCTTCAACACATCACAAAACTTCCTCATGACTAAGCCGGATACTACCAACAACACGCATAACCAAAGGAATCCCATTCATACAAAAGTCATCACCACAATCTCTCACCTCACACCTACTAAGTCACCAAGTCATAGTTGGCAACACAACCAACATTCTCTCTCCCTCAATCCTTGCAGCATTAAAATTTCCTCAAAGGTTACACTCAAATGACCATCACCTACGGAACAAGGGAAGACATTATAGAGAGAAACTCCATGGCACGACTAAAAGAATGTAGAAGTGAAACTTTCTTAGCACCCAATAGCCTCCTATGCATAATGTGGCGCGCTTCACATTATGAACAAGACTCTACTAGATGTGGTTTTGAGACAACCTAAGACCATCTCGGAAACTTATGCTCTGATACCAAGTTTGTCACGACCCGGGATCACCCCCTAGTCGTAACCGGCGTACTCGACCTCGAAGAGGTCTAATACAAGCCTCTTAGCATTCATTCATCGCATAGAC
>NC_064290.1:38597695-38668518 GCF_019186545.1 Solanum stenotomum
CATAAGGCTTACCACCCTTAATTCACCCATTATCAACAATTAATCATGAATAAACATTAAACAACACAAGAGATATCAATACAATTCACTTTACACATAATTCCATCAACTTTGAATTTATAGAAATAGACCCACTTCATAAACACATTTTGGGGTTTTGTAGAATACAAGGATTCATGGAGTTTTTCATCTTAAAACATCAAATAAACATCAATAATATCATAACTTATCATTTGAAATCGTTTCATGCAAGAACCCTTGAGTTTGAGTAGAAATTAGGCTTTTTCACAAACTTTGGAAAAGTTGAAAACCATTTGAAATTGGCTCTAGGGTGATAGTTTGCCCTAGATAAAGAACTCCCATACCTTTACTGAGATTCCCCAAGAAATTTGGTGAAGAAAACGTCTTGCATCCACAACCCTACCTCCCACTTCTTCATCTTCTTCTCTTCTTTCTCTCTTTCTCTCTTCTTCACTCAAGAATCCTAACTCTTACTCTTTTAAAATGAAACAAAAATGATCCACAATCAGCCTAACACAACAATATAACCTCAAAAGAAATGATTTGTGAAAAGACCAAAATGCCCTTAAATTTCCGGACGGACTCCTTGCCAACTGCCCAACTTTCAAAGGGCATAACTCGCTCATACGAACTCGGAATCAAGCAAACTCGGTGGCGTTGGAAAGATCATTCCAAGGGCTTTCCAAACATAACTGGAACTACTCCTGTATCATCCTGAGCTAGGAGTTATGACTGCTCAAAGTTGGCCAAAAACTCACTGATTTCCATACTTGGCCAAATTTCTAGATTCTGAATTTTTTTCCAAAAATGACTACTTCCAATTTCAAGATTCTTCATATTCATTTTAAATTGTCGGATGTTACAAAGGATAATGACTCTGAGGGATAGTATCCAAGGTTTCAAACGAATGGAAGATGAACCTATCCATGAGACGCGACTGGGGTTTAAGAAGTTGGTACTTCAATGTCCAACCCACAGGCTGCCAAATCATATATTGCAGCAGTTGATACGCTCAAATTACCTCCCTAAAGAATTATAAGCGATCGTTATCAAGTAAAGAACCCAACTTGTAGGTTGGGGTCGATCCCACGAGGAATATGGTTCAGACTTAAACTTAACTCACTTTTATATACATTTAGTAAAACGATTTACGAGACATGTAAAGAAAGGGGGGGGGGGGTTTGTAGGCAAGTAACATATTGTTGATTAAGTAACAAGTAAGCAAGATTATTAGTTTTAGAACTCAATATAAGAGAGAAACTAGGGCATATGTGTTCCTCATAAGCTCTTAACGTAGTAATCCTAATAATAGTAATACTTTCCTAGTGTTTTACATGCAAAGTTGGTAAGTTAGGTATCCCTAAGTGATTGGTCCTCAAAGTAGGGAATTTCACCTTGCACCTTGGCTAGACTATGGGTGTATGATTTACTAACCCCTACCTTAACCCCAGATAAGACATCACATCAATGTATGACTTAGTTTTCACCCTCGCTCCAATTGACATTAGACTATTAGATAGCATCCACTAAATCTCTGTTGTTAATTCTTTTCTCATTCATTACCTCCTTGGTTCGGCAAGTAAGAATGAAGTGATTTCTAATGTTTGCAACCTTTAAAAAGACTTCTAAACGAAAGTATTAACAATACATGAATAAACACTATTCTAGAATTACTTAATTATTATTCATACTTTGTTAATTGCTCATGGTTCCCACAACCCTAGTTGTGGATTTAGGTACTCATGCTTAAAAGAACACAATTTATAATTGGGTAAAAAGAATTCATGAACTTACAATGAGAATAGATGAAAACTCAAATCTTGAATTGAAATTTAAAGTGAAAATCGTATTAACCAACTTCTGCAAATTATAATACTAAGAGTTTGCAAAATAATTCCCAAATGACCAAAACTAAAAGTATACAATAATGTCTAACCCCAAAAAATGAGGTTGATAACTCCTATTTATAGAAAACAAATCCTAAATAAAACAGAAAACAAAATATGACTTGACTTTATAGCTCGTATTTTTAGCTTGTAACGTAGGCTCAGGGTCAGGTATGGTACATTTGGGTACTTTTCAGTGACTTTCTGCCCTCCTTGACATTACATTGGCTTTTTACTTTTTTTCTCAACCTATTCTTGACATCCTTTCATTTTATTTTCTTTCCCTTGACTCTCTTCAACACAGATGTGACTTTTGACTTTATTGCTCGTATTTTTCACTTTTCTTCTTTTTCTTTTTCTTTTGTTTCATTTTTCTTTGTTTCTTTCAACACTTTTGTTATTCATCTTTTTGCTTCATTTGAATAAAGTCACATCTTTTTCTATCTATTCTTTTCTTTTTCTCTCTTCAACACAAAACTCTTTTCATACCCTTTTTCTTTCTGTTTCATTTTTCATAGCCACCCTCAACTGTTTCCTTTTTCATAGCCACCCTCAACTTAGGCTTTTGGCCTAAGTCAAGGTGCACATGTCCAATGAGGAACCAGTGCAAAAACAATTATTTTAGGGAAGGTGAGTTAGATGTATTGAAAGAAGTAGTCTATATTAAGATCAAACATTTGGATCAAAGGGAACATTTTTTCATTTGGTTGGATCATTTTAGGCTTGAGTGGACTTATTTGAACAAGGGCATATGATCATTTCCAAACTTCTAGCATAGATTATCTTAGCTGGACCAACGGGGCAAGTTTTAGATTGACACAAACTATATGAACATTCAAACTTTTCTCACACAAACTTGGCACATTGTTTCATTATCATATTATTAGACAACCCAGTTCAAGTTTTAGCTTAAGTCATGAGGTCAAACCGGTTCCTTATCATGCCATATTGAGATCCAACACATTTAACTCATCAAGCCTAAAGATCTAGCACATTTCAAACTTTTTGGACAGGTATCAATTTCATGTTTTTTATGCCATCATGCTTTGATTCTTGTACTTACTTCTACACAGACAATCCTAAACATGTCGGTTCAACATATAATAAGACAGTTCTTTGGGAGAAAATAACACAGTCAAGAAAACCCCAATGGAGGATTATAAGTCGGGTTACTCAGACTTTACCCTGTCACTAACACTCCATTTACCCCACCCCCAACAAAATAAGGTGAAATTGCCCTCAATGGAAAAAGATCAAAAGTAAAACATAGGGTGAAGCAAAACCGTGGTGCATATACGTCGAAGACCTCTCAAGAACCGGGTGACGCTGATTTCCTGGAGCCCGCTGGATCAACACTAGGGACACCATCAGTAGCACCCTCACTAACCATGGGAGCACCATTAGTAGTGCTAGGAGTGCCAGATGGGCCAACATCCACCTCACAAGCCCGTTGATCTCTCCTCTGCTTATCAAGTATCGACTTTCTCGTGGCCTCCTCCAACTGTTGGCACTCTTTCTTCTTCAATCTGCGATTATCGTCAGCATCAGAAGTGTATTGAGAGTGGTGACACTTCCCAGCAGCACGGGAAGAATCTGGTGCTGGCATAGTATCACCGAATAGAGCAATCATCATCACCTCACCGTCCGGTACTGTAGGGGTAAACTCTGGCTCAGTCTCAGTGGGGGCTAGGGTTGCAGCAACATCTGCACGGAGGCTAGCCAACTCCTGTTGGAAAATGGTCACATTAATGATCGAGGTTGTCCTCTCCCTACTCTCAACTCAAAAGCATCTATGTGCTTATAAATGGCTTGAATCTTTCGAACCATAATTTTCTCCATCCTCAGCTCATACTCTACAATAGAGCGCTGCATCCACGACTTCATATGCTACAACAGTGCTGCCATCTACGTCTCTAGCTTCCAAAGTCGATCTAGAGGAACGGGAATGGTCCTTGAAGAGGGAGTGGCTAGAGATGAGCTAGGGTCCTGACTAGTGGCCGAAGACGGTGGACCCTGGCCATCCGTTGTAGGGTTTAGACTGGCAGTGTCATCATCATGCATCTGCTAGACATCTGCAACAAGATCATCACCCAAATGTGGTACCTCAACTTGTGGCTCCCTTTGAGGCCGATGTCCAGATTCTTGGTCGCCTCAAGCAACAGGTTGCAATGCCAAACATGTATAGAAGCATCCCTGCAGAGCTGAAAATAAGGCACGGGAAGGGCAGGGTGGTGGTGGCCTTGAAGGACCTGATCTCCGTAATAAGGATACAGGCAAAGTCAATCTCCAAACCTACCATAATGGCTACTAGCATCACGGTCCGGTCCCATGTAGCCACATTGTCCCCTTGAGTCGGGGACAGTCTATTCCAATTCAACAACCAGAAGAACTTCATGTCAAGGTAGCCTAGCTACTAGTCAAGGGACTATGGTCACTTTCAAGGGCCGTGTTGCCCTTGACGGATCGTGAAAGGGGGTCATGGTGTCTGGCACCATGTTGCCTAAGTGAGGGCAAATTAGGAAATTCCTTTTAAAGTTAGTATTAAGTGGGGTCATTTTGAATAGACTTTATACACCTATATAAACTATTTAAACCCATTAACCACCCCAAGTAAGTCATTAATTCCAAAACCCCCAAAAGATCCCAAAGTTCTTCTCTAGAAAACTCAAGAAGAAGAAGAAGAAGAAGAAGAAGAAGAATAATAATAATAATAATAATAATAAGAATAATAAGAATAATAAGAAGAAGAAGAATAAGAAGAAGAAGAAGAAGAAGAAGAAGAAGAAGAAGAGGAAGAAGAAGAAGAAGAAGAAGAAGAAGAAGAAGAAGAAGAAGGAGAAGAAGAAGAAGGAGAAGGAGAAGGAGAAGGAGAAGGAGAAGTAGAAGGAGAAGGAGAAGGAGAAGCAGGAGGAGGAGTAGGAGGAGGAGAAGGAGAAGGAGAAGAAGAAGAAGAAGCAGAAGAAGAGTGGGTCAAGCTATTTCAAATTCCTCCAATCTACCAAGATTTGTGAGGGCGTTGTATTCAAGCTTCGATAGCTTATTCATCCATGGATTCTTCCATCCATGGAGCCCCCTAGATTTCCCCCAATTGTGAAGATGAACCCCAATTCTAGTTAGGGTGTCTTACTATATTGTGGGTTAAATTGAGTATAAATCCAATTGAGTGGATATTACTTGTTTATAATTTATTAAGTAGTGAATCATTTTATTATGTTGATATTATATGTTTTCCGTGGCTAAACCTAGTCTAATTGATAAAATTGTAGTAATGTGGGTTTATGCCTTGTGAAGGGAAATTGAGGATTCATAGATGATCTTCTAGAATTGATGGTATGAGTAGCAATTGTTCAAGAATAGAAACATGTGGACATGAATTGAATTAGGTTATAGTTTATATGATGTATCATGACTAGTGAAGCTTTATGTTGAACCTTTGTAATGATTTATGAATAGAATCACTTAATAATGAAGCATGTGATTAGAATGCCTTGAAATCTAGGTATTTATAATGAATGTAAGAAGTAAAGATTTGATAGTAAGGCTTGTATTCATGCAGTTAGAATGCTAGGGCTTTAAGAGTAAATCTAACATGTTGAATTATGTTTGTAATGGCTTTGAGAGTGAAGTCTAGATGATAGTGGTAGACTAGTAAGTATAATAGTTGAGGAAGGACTTTACCCATCTAATCTACCTCATGAATGTTTGAATGCATAAAGTGATAGAATCATATGAGTTAGGATGATATCCATGTCTAGTGTTTGAACCTTAAGTGTGATGATTGAAAGTAAGTCTTCAACCTTAAGTAGGTGAAGTATAAGATTATGTTGGTAGTAATTGAACTACTTGAATTACAATTATATCCACGTCTAATGTAGTTATTTTAGATGTGTTTATTTTATATGAGCTTTGATCCTTGAAAGGGCAAGATATGATATTAGTCATGTTTTATGAAGGTTATGTACATGCTTTAAAAACACTTTGAGAGTGAAGTGAATATGCTCATGATCTAGTTGTTGTGTTGCAGAAAGGCTATTCTCATATACACTCCTAGGTATGAATATGATATGACGTGAGTAATTTCCTCACAGTATGATGATTCTAAGGTTGGAAGACTAGTCTCACCTAATGAATATATATATATATATAGACATGGACGGTGAAAGGTTATTCTCACGCATGATCTAATGAGCTATAGTATGAGTTATGTTGGATTAAGTGTCAAGACATTCTTCCATAAATATGAACTTACGTCAAGGTTTAATATGAACTCAATGGTAATTATATTTAGCACCAAGTGGATATTGATATAAGATGGAAGCTCTCCCATTAGTAGAGGCTCGGTTTCTTATGGAGGCTCTCCCATTAGTAGAGGTCGGGTTTCCTAGTAGTAATCTCTTGAGATGGAAACTTCCCTGTTAGTAGAGGTTGGGTTTTTAGTATCAATCTCCTTATCCCATTAACTATGTGCCTGTTGTTTTCGTAATCAAGACTCAACTTCCAATGCAAGTGTCTACGATCGTATAATAGTAAAGTAACCCAACCAAGGGTTGGGGTCGAGTCCCAAGGGCAGTTCCTGAAAATTAATGGTTAAGCGCGAAAGTCCTAAAACTTAGTAGTCTTAGTTTTACGAGCTCTCTCAAGCAACCCGAAAACACAAAGGTGAAATCGTATTTGCAACTACAATTTCATTAAGTTCCAACACAACTACTAAACGAAATCACATCTAAACAACATATAAACTATCAGCAAGCAAGACCAAACAGTTAACCTAACCCATATTCACAAAATCACAACCCAAGAAATGGGGTTTTAGCTACACATGTAAAAGAGGTAAAAATGTATACCAATCTCAATTTCCATCAATGGGTATGCAAGATTAAGTATTAAAACAAATCAAAAGTGAAGAATCCACAAGACCCAAGTCCAAAATCTTGGAGTTGAAACCCTTTGAATCTTCAAGTTCTTCAAAACCCTCTCCAAGCTTAGAGAGAATATTCTAAGTTTGATATTAAAACTTAATAATAAAACTTGATAATAATAATTTATATTCTGATACTAAGTGATACGCTCAAATTACATCTCCCTATAGAAGCGTAAGCGATCGTTATCAAGTAAAGAACCCAACTTGTAGGTTGAAGTCGATCCCACGAGGAAAATGGTTTAGACATAACTTTAACCTACATTTCTATTCGTTTAGTCAATTTACTTCCAGAAATAAGACATTAAAGGGGGGATTTGTGAAATAAATTGTAAGAATTCAATAAGTAATCAGTAAACAAAAGTCAATTTTTGGTTGTTATCAAGATAAGAGAATTAACTAGGGTATACGTGCTCACCACAAGCTCATACAATAATCCTAGTAATAACAATCCTTTCCTAGTGTATTCATGCAAAGGGATAAGTTAGGTATCTCTAAATCCTTGGTCCGGCATCTAGAGAATTTCACCCCGTACCTTGGTCCGGCTACGTGTGTATAATTTACTAACCCTTACCTTTTCCTCATATTACACATCATAATCGATGTTTGGCTTAGTTATTACTTCACACCAATCGATACTAGCCTATTAGCTAGTATCACACTAAATCTATGTTAATAATTATTTTCTCGTTAATTACCTCCTTCATCCGGCAAATAGTAACGAGTCAAGTTCTAACGTTAGCCACTGTTAAAAAGACTTCTAAACGAAAGAATTATCAATGTATGCAAAACACTATTCAAGAATTGTTTATTTACTATTCATACTTTGTTAATCACTCATAGATCCCACAACCCTAGTTGTGGAGTTTAGTTACACATAATCATATGAACACAATTCATTGTTTTAGCTGAAAGAATTATGAACTTACGTAGTTGAGAAAAATAAATCCAGAAATTCAACTTGAATTGCAAGCCAAATCTTCAAAACCAACTTTTGGAAATCAAGAATTTCTAGGGTTGCAAAAATGAATTCCAAAGTCACAAAGTAAAACAAAAGTATATCAGTCTAACCCCAAAAATGAGGTTTACATGCCCTATTTATAGAAAACAAGTCCTAAATTAAAAGGGAAACAAATTAAGGAAAGTTTGTTCAGGCACGCGTCTTCATTCCACAAGATTGACTCACGGACCGTCAATGGATCTACGGTCCGTGAGTCCCTTCATCAGCAAGGACTTAGAAAATATTTCAACTTCAAAAAGTCAGATTCTCGGAAGCAAACAAAGGAGCTGCAGTACGGACCGTAGATCGATCTACGGCCCGTCAATCCCATTCTGTAGCTCCACACTTAGAATCTTCCAAAAATCAGGTACTGGAACCCTCGCAGTATCAATCTACGGATCAACAGTACAGTCCGTAGATCAATATACGGACCGTCAATGGCCACTGTGGTTCCACCCTTGGTTAGATTTCCATGATTTACCTTCTCTGCCTTGCCTGCTGATCTACGGCCATCACGTACGGAGAGTCAATGGACCTACGGTCCATAGATAACCTCCGTAGATGCCCTTTTCTGCAGTTCTTTCAGCTCTCTCTTTACTTCCGCGCCTAAACATCTTTCTTGCAAAATATGACAAAAACACATAAAAACCAATACAAGAAGTCCCTAGATACAGAAATTGTAAGTGAAATGTATCAGAAATACCGTAAACTCACGATATATCAACACCCTCAACTTAAATTCGTTGATTGTCCTTAAGCGACGCACTAAGACTCTAAACGACACTTGTATAGAAGCAAGCATTTCAAGCACAAGCAATCACATGACTCTCTACCCACTCTCTTTTCAGGTACAAAATTTGTTCTCTTAGACTCGACAAGCTAATTCATGCAAATCAAACCATGACAACAATCAACCAACCAACACACAATATACATTGTTTCACTATCACCAAGGTACCAAATTTTTGACAACGTAACTAGTGCCCTTACTTCAAACGAAATCCTTTTTCTGTCACACAATGACTTATGAATTTGAGTACAAGGATTTATTCAACACTCAAACTCAGAAATAACTTCAAGTACAGTTAGTGCTCAGTACTATAGGCTTGCCCTTATTTTCATTGCTTAGACTCTCCAAACTAGACTCTAGGATCACTATAGGACTTTCTTGGCTTGTAACGTAGGCTCAGGGTCAGGTGTGGTACGTTTGGGTACTTCTTAGTGACTTTCAGCCCTCCTTGACATTACACTAGACTTTCAACCTCTTTTTGCCCTATTTTTGCCATCTACCGTTGTACCTTCTTTCCCTTAATTTTCTCTTCAACCATGGATGTTACTTTAGACTTTGTAGCCCCTTTTTTTTCTTTTTAGCTTTCAACAAGTCACATCTTTTCCTCTCTTTTTCAACATCAAACTCTTTTCATACCCATTTTTCTTTCGGTTTCCTCTTTCATAGCCACCCTCAACTTTATGGATTTTCCATTGGTTGAGGTGCACAATACCCGATATCGGGTCAGGGCCAAGATTGAAGTTACTTTTTACATTAGCCACCCTCAACTTAGGCTTTTGGCCTAAGTCCAGGTGCACATGTCCAAGGAGGGATCGGGGCCAACGTAGTCGATTATGGGAAAGTGAGTTCGGGGTTTAGAAAGAAATGGTTTAATTTTAGGCTCAAAGCATTTGGATCAAAGGGAGCATTTATTTCATTTGGTTGGATCCTTCTTTTAGGCAATTTGTGGACTTATCAGAACGAGGGCCTATGATCACTTCCTAACCTCTAGATTGAATTGTCTTAGCAGGACTAACCGGGCAAGTTCTAGTTTTTTCACAAAAACTGTTTGAACAACCAACTATTCTCACATGCTCTTGGCACATAGTTTCATTATCAGATTACCAGATTACCCAGTTCAAGTTTCAGCTTAAGTCATGCCATCAAGTTGATTCATTATCATGTCATACTCAGAGCCAACACATTCAACTTGTCTTAGCTTACCAATTCTAGCACGCATCACAAATTTGGACAAGTAAATTTTTCATAAGCCATCATGCTTCATTCTTTTTCATGCTTCTATACATACAATCCTAACACATACCGGTTCAACAAAAATTAAACAGTCTCTTGGCGAAAAAGAACACAGGCAAGGAAACCCCAAGAGAGGATTTATGAGTTGGGTTACTCAGACTTCACCCTATCACTAACAATCCATTTACCCCACCCCCAACAAAAATAGATGTGATTGTCCCCAATGCATACAACAATAGTAAAAGATAATGGGTTGGGTGAAGCAAACATGTGACGCTAGTGCTGACGAATCATGAACGAGAGGGTGGGTCCGGTTTCCCGGAGCCCGCCGAAACAATAGTTGGGTCACCCTCAGTAGTACCTAGATCATCCATCATAGCACCATCAATGGTGATCACAACAGACGGGACCTCTACAACTGGGGCAGAACTCGATGCCCCTGTAACACTCTCAGGCACCCTCCGCTGGAGCAACTCTTCATAAAAAATCAAAGCATTCCTAGCCTCCTTCTCCTGCCTACGCTATCTTTTTTGAGCTTTTTCCTCCTCAGTGTGACTAGAATGGTGCCTCTTACCTTTGGCATGTGTATGCTCAAGCCCCTCCTCGGCGGTCCCATTGAATAAAGCATCCAACACCGTATCATCTGCCAGTGCAATAGGTGCAGTATGAGGCTCAACTGTAGGGGTGGCAAGAATGGTATCAACGTCGGTCCGGAGACTAGTTAACTCAGCCTGCAAAGAGGACAGATCTATTGTCGGAGCTGATCGCTCGAGGACTCGCAATTCAAAGGCATCAAGACGCTTATTAACTGTCTGGACCTTCCAGTCCATCATGCCCTCCATCCTTCTCTCCATTATGGCCTCAGCCTCGGCTATCGACTTTTGCATCCACGGTTGGATGTGATGCAGTAGTGTGGCCATCTAAGCCTCTAATTTCTATACTCTGGCCAACACGACAATAGTAGCTCCAAACTCTGGTGTGGACCGGGATGAACTAGGAGCCATACTAGCGGCCTGGGAAGAGGAGGCCGGGGTAGTATCAGAGTGATCTAGTATAATGCGGTCACTGCCCTTTGCCTGCCCTACCGTGTCTGCAAGATCTATGCCCAAGGGAGATACCTCAACCTGGGGTTCTCTGCGAGGTGCCGCCACATTTGCCTCATCTCAAATAAGACCTATATCCAAAGTCCTGGTAAGGTGGATCAATCTATCACAATGCCATATCGGCACTCCAGAGTCCCTGCACAAATGGAAAATCAACCATGGAAAAGGGTATAGTAGTGGAAGTTTTGAATGCCCTCTCGTGAATCTCTGCTAGCAGCATGCGGTCAAAGTCAATCTCCACTCCTGCTACTAATGTTGCCACCATGACCGCTCTGTCCCAAGTGAGTTGGTTGTCAGCTTTTGTAGGCGACACTCTGTTACGCACCAATAACCAGAAGAACTTGGCCGCAAAATTTAATGTGGCCTTTCGGATACCCAATCGTGGTGTGGTGACCCCCTCCGCACGCTCGCCATCTGCAGAAATATACTTAGCCAACCATAGTATAACAACCTCTCGATGCTCAGCATTCCTCTGGAAAGCACCGCTCCGCACGATGTCCTATCTGCAATCAAACTCTGTTATGTTAGTGACCAAGAGTGACATGTGGTAGGCCCATAGAGAAAGCGGCTGATGGTGACCTGTAGTATGTCTACCGGACAACCTCGGACCATATTGGAAGTGAGAGGATCTTGGGCTAAGGGCTTTGACTGCTTGGAGATCGACCCACGGAGAGTGGCAGCATAGAAGGCATAGAACTCCCGCACAATCTCCTCACTATAAGTCCCTGGTTCTCGAGCCATCCAGTCACACTTGTGAAGGTTAAAAACACGGTGGATGTCAGGGACAGTGTGCAAGCTCCCAGTGAGGACTCTGTGCTCTTCTGTAATAAGTCGGGCCATCTTCTCTTTGTCATTCTTCATCTTGACATCCCGATAAATTTGCCATTCGCCCTCTACACACCATCTATTTGGTTGGCCGGCTACTGGAGTAGGATCATCATTCCTTGGTGCAGGTACTAACACCGAGCTAGTGGCCTCATCAGAAAAGGCTGCTTAATCATTTTCACTGGACCATGTGGCTGATTTAGCACTAGACCCTGCATCATGGGTAGATTCGCACCCTAAAGAATGGCTAGACTCAGAGCCCGAGGCTTGGGCAGACTCAGAGCCAGACGTAAACCCATTAGCTGAATTGGAAGCAGCCCCAGTTGGTGACCCAATCAGTGTGTGCTCCTCATCAGACTAGGAGACAGTGACTACATCGGGAATCACCTTCTAGGGGGTGCCTCTAGTGGTTCAGGGTGCAGTGGGAGAAGTCCTTGTGTTAGGAGGAAAGTATGCTGGATCTTTTTCTCTTTACGTGTCCATATCGATTAACTTGAAGCTAGGAGCAACAAATTTTGACTTGCCCTATTTTGAGAAGCTGACTAGCTTCTTGGGTGCCATCGTACCTGTGGAAGCGATATTAGTGTCAACACTAACTCTAAACAAACTTAAAAATTTTTAGAACTATACACGAACAGTAACAAAATCCCAAAAACAAAAAATTCAGACAGAAGCTGCAGTAGTCATCCACGGAGGGGACCTACGGTCCGTAGACTGATCTACGGTCCATGGAACCATTCCGTGGATCAAAGGACCAACAATATTGGTCGCAGATGGAAACCACAGATGTACAGAATGGTCCATAGATTGATCTACGGACCGTAGTCCACATCCGTGGTTTCAAACTTAGTGAAATTTTCAAGTGCATCAACCCACGAACCCAATCTACAGTCTGTAGATTGATCTACGGTCTGTAGACGGGGTATCGTGGATGCGATCTGTGCAAGGTTTCAGCCATTCTTTATTTTCAAGTCCACATCTTAGACCATTTTCAACAATATCCTAGGCTAACCATGCATTTCAACATTGAATCATGCTAGTGTGTTATTCTCAGGATTCTGATTAATCATTTTAACAATTATTTAACACAAACTTTGGAACCCTAAGTGGAAATGTACATTTAGACTTATAATCACATACAAAAAGGCAACACAATCACTATCTATCGTTCCAAGGGTATTGTAACTTCCAATTTTATCATGCAACGTCATTTAACAATTACCCAAGGTCAGGACCCAACTCCCGACTTTCTATATTCAATCTATGAACTAAAATTCAAAGTTAGGGGAAAGTCTATTACCTTACAAGCAACAAGGAGTGGGGTGATTGCGTGGCGACACTAGGCTTTGCAAGACCAAAGAATCACCTATTTGTTACTAACCCAACACCGGACCCTTTTTTGGAATATGAAATGAGTTGTATTCGAAATGGAAAGGAATTGTGGGAATTATGGGGGAATGGAAGGGATGATTTTATGGGGGAGTTATGTAGTGATTTAGGGAGGTTATGGAATGGTTGAAACGGTTGGAGAGTGAATGGGGGGAAGTGGAAATGATTTGAAATTAGGGGTGTTTTAAATAAGGGGGTCCGGGTCGGGTCAGACAGAATTAGGGTTTGGACCCACGAGAGCCCGTCTACGGTCCGTGAGTCGATCTACGGTCCGTAGATTTGGACCGTAGATCACTCTTACAATTGGAAAAGTTTAGGGGCTTACCTGGGATCTACGGACACCATCCACGGTCTGTGGATAGAATGACGGACCGTCGATGGGGTCAGTAGACCTCTGCACCACACCATTTTCTGCAGATTTTTCATAGCGTACCTGCACATGTAGCAACCATTAGGCTATTCTTTTTCATTTTCTGGACACTTTTTAGACATGGACCCTATGTTAATTCTAGCCAACACTAAAACAACTAAATTGATACAAAGACGCAATTAAACAAAGAAAACTACTAAATGGAAAACAGAAACCTATCGCTGGCTAGATTGTACATCTTGGGTTGCCTCCCAAGCAGCTCTTGCTTTAACGTCGCGGCACGACACAAGTTTCTTGATTACTCAGACTTCATCAAGATTGTAGGCCTCAATCATTTCTTGCACACTTTCAGCATTTCCCACATATAGCTTGATCATTTGCCCGTTTACCATGAACCTTGTTCTTTCACTATTCTCAAGCTCAACCGCTCCATAGGGGAGCACTTTTGTGAGAAAAAATGGCCCAGTCCATTTGGACTTGAGTTTTCCTGGAAACAAGCGCAACCTAGAGTTGAATAGAAGCACAAGATCGCCAACCACAAATTCTCGCTTTTCAATTCTTTGATTATGATACCGCTTTAGCATCTCTTTATACAAGGCTGAACTTTCATAATTTTTAGGCAAAACTCATCAAGGATATTCAAGTCATTCATTCTTTGATTAGATGCGGCTCCCCAATCCAAATTTAGCTTCTTCATTGCCCACATCGCCTTATGCTCTAGCTCTACCGGTAAATGACAAGACTTCCCATATACAAGTTGGTAAGGGGACATACCTATGGGGGTCTTGTATGTAGTGCGATAGGCATATAGAGCATCATCAAGATTCCTTGACCAATCCGTTCTATTAGCATTCACAGTCTTTGCAAAAATCTGTTTGATTTCTCTGTTGGACACTTCCACTTGCCCACTAGTCTGCGGATGGTAAGGAATGGCTACATTATGGCGGACACCATATTTATCAAGTAGTGCCTTGAACAACTTAATACAAAAGTGAGAACCTCCATCGCTGATAATCACCCTCGATGTACCGAATCTGGAGAAGATATTCTTTTTCAAGAATGCGGTGACACTTTTACCTTCATTGTTGGGGAGCGCAACTGCTTTCACCCACTTCAATGCATAATCAACCGTAACAAGAATATACTTCATTCCATATGAACTCACAAATGGACCCATAAAATCAATGCCCCATACATCAAACAACTCTATCACTAATATAGGATTCATAGGGAGCTCTTGCCTCTTTGAAATCCCTCCTTCTCTTTGGCAACGATCACAAGACTTGGCAAAATCATGAGCATCTTGGTGGATGGTAGGCTAGTAGTACCCACACTGCAAAATCTTATGCGCAGTCCGAATACCACTTAGATGCCCACCAACAGGCGATGAATGGCATGCTTCAAGTACACTCAACATCTCAACCTCAGGCACACAACGACGAATAATTCTATCAGCACAACTACGATACAAGTAAGGCTCATCCCAAAAGAATTTCTTCACATCATGCATAAACTTTCTCCTTTGGTGAAAAGACAAGTCCGGGGGCACCAAATCGCTTGCCAAATAATTAGCAAAGTCTGCGAACAATGGAATCAAATCATGAGAAGCAGCCAATACATGTTCATCTGGAAAAGCATCATTAATTTCAGCCCTATCTCCAAGCTTTAGCATAGCCTCTTCCTCTAATCTGGACAAGTGATCGACAACTTGATTTTCAGTCCCCTTTCTATTTTTTACCACAAAATCAAACTTTTGCAGCAACAATACCCATCTAATCAATCTTGGTTTTGCATCCTTTTTCTCCATCAAATACCTCAATGCAGAATGGTCAGTATACACTATGACCTTAGTACCAAGCAAGTAGGATCGAAATTTCTCAAATGCAAAAACCACCACAAGAAGTTCTTGTTTGGTTACAGTATAATTTTTCTAGGCCATATTTAGAGCTTCACTAGCATAGTAAATAGGGTGAAGAATTTTCTCTTTCCTTTGTCCTAGTACCACACCAAGCGTCACTCCACTTGCATCAGACATTACCTCAAATGGTTGTCTCCCATCGGGTGAAATAATGATAGATGCAGTAACTAACTTCTCCTTCAACTCTCCAAATGCTCTCAGACAAGCATCATCAAATTCAAACTTATACTTCTTTTCGAGTAGTTTGCACAATGGGTGTGTAAATTTTGAAAAGTCTTTTATGAATCTCCTAAAATACCTAGCATGCCCAAGAAAACTTTTAGCACCTTTTACAGAAATAGGTGGCGGAAGCTTTTCTATTACCTCAACTTTATCTCTGTCAACCTCAATACCTTTCTCTGAAATTCGATGACCCAACATTATACCTTCTTTAACCATGAAATGACACTTCTCCCAATTCAGCACCAAGTTGCAGTCTTTACACCTTTTAAGCACCTCGGCCAAATGACCCAGACAACGATCAAAAGAATCACCCACAACTGAAAAATCATCCATGAACACTTCTATAGTGTCCTCTACCATATCAGAAAATAACGACATCATACAACTCTGGAAGGTTGCTGGAGCATTGCCCAACCCAAATGGCATCCATTTGAAAGCAAAAGTCACATAAGGGCAAGTGAAGGTGGTCTTCTCTTGGTCTTCTTGAGCTATAGAAATTTGATTGTAGCCCGAATACCCATCAAGAAAATAATACCAAACCTTTCCTGCAAGTCTATCCAACATCTGGTCCATGAATGGCATAGGAAAGTGGTCTTTTTCTATCCACGCATTCAACTTCCGGTAATCCAAACAAACTCTCCATCTAGTCACAGGCCTCATTGGAACAAGCTCATTTCTTTTATTTGGAACCACAGTAATACGACCTTTTTAGGCACACACTGCACAGGACACACCCAACTACTATCTGCAATGGGATAAATAACTCCCGCATCCAGCCACTTGATGATCTCATTTTTAACTCCCTCTTGCATAGGTGGATTTAGTCTTCTCTGGTGCTCGATACTAGGCTTATGATATGGCATGAGTTGGATTTTGTGAGAGGAAATACCGGAATGAATCCCAATAATATCTGCAATATTCCACCCAATAGCTCGCTTGAACCTCTTTAACACACTCACCAAGCACTCTACTTGTCTCGCATTCAAATCTATCGCAATGAGGACCGGCAAAGTATTCTCTCTGCCCAAGTATACATACCTCAAATGCGGTGGTAGAGCCTTAAGTTCCACTTTTGGTGCCTCCACAATAGATGGTCTTGCGGGTGCGGACTCGCGATTCTTCATGTCTAACTCATATTTCTTTGGTTTGGACCGATATTCACACCTATCGAGTGCGCCTACCAACTCATCATACTCTTCAATACCATCATTATCGAAATTCATCATAACTGATGTTAGTGCCTCGACACCTAGTCGCTCTTTAATTTGCATTTCTGTCCCACTCTCCACTCTATAAGTTATACCAGATACTCTTTGGAGTTCACCACTCTTCTTCATGGACCTACAAATATTGAAAGTTGCTTCTTCATTGTTCAGTCTGAACTTCATCTGTCCCTTTTCCATATCAACCAACGCACGTCGTGTGGCAAGAAATGGTCTCCCAAGGATGATGGGAACCTCACAATCAAGAATCACAAAATCTACCAAAAAAATGAAAGACTCCACTTTCACTAGCACATCATGGAGTACACCAATGGGCCTCTTCACAGTTCGATCGGTCATTAGTAATTGCATTGTAGTGGGTTTTGGGTCCACTAGACCCAACTTCTTGTAACTAAACAGTGGCATGAGGTAGATACTAGCACCAAGATCACACAATGCCTTAGCGAAGTGTAACAATCCGATAGTACATGGTATCGTGAAGGCACCAGGATCCTCTTTCTTTTGCACAAGAGACCTTGTAGCAATAGCCCTACAATGCTGCAATCTATCATCATCTTCAAAACTCACACACCTCTTCTTTGTTACCATATCTTTCATAAACTTTGCATACCCAGGCATTTCCAAAGCTTCTATCAACGGAACGTTGATAGAAAGCTGCTTCAACATAGTAATTAACCCACGATATTTACCATATTCAATCTTCTTCACTAATCTTTGTGGAAAAGGTGGTGGAGGTCTAGGTATGGGGACAACTTTCTGAGATATCTCCGTTTCTTTCTCCGTCGCATTCTCAGACTTTTCTCTAATCTCTACCACCTCATCTTTTCTAATCTCAACTTTCACCACAGATGGCATAGGTGGATCAATGGTTTGACTACCCCCTCGAGTAGTAACTGCCATACAATGACCATCATTCTTTGGATTCTGGATAGTGTTGCTAGGAAGAGTACCAAATTGACATGGGTTCACTGTAGTAGGCAACTTGGTCATCTGCTGCTCTAGGTGATTTATTGACACTGCATGGGCATTAACCTTTTGACCAATACCAGATAAGTCATTTCTCATCTCCTTCACATTCTCATAAGTTATATCAAACCTTCTCATCATCTTCTGAATCATATCTTCAGTATGCACCCTATTGCCACCAGCTTCCCTAGTACCAGATTCCTGATTTTGAGGGGGGACATAAGGTCCAACTCGATCATTTTTTATGCCATAGTTGTTTCGATTGTAGTTGTTGTCGCGATTGAAGTTTCCATCCCGGATATATTGGCCCTGTAACACCCCAAAAATTCTATGACTTAAGTTAGAGCCTCACCTTATGAATAATGACTTAAAATATAGTCAAAATGATGTTTATAAACCTAAACTAATGTAATTGTCTTGGTTTGGAAGAGTAAAAGTCTTAACGTCAAGAAAACGACCACGACATCCGAAAACTAGACAAGAATGTGTTCTAGTGTGTCCTTAGGTTTTGGGCAGGTTTGGGAGTGTCGTATGATGGTAAAACCTTGTAAAAAGGTTTAATTTAGGTAAGTTATGTTCATAGGGTCAAAAACGTCCAGGTACGACCCCCCAAGGACCCCTTAGGGGTACTTGAGGATGACCCAAACATGGACCCAAAAGCTGGCAAAACTGCAGCAAACGACGAGACCAAGACTCACGGCCCATAGACTGGTTGACGGACCGTAAGTCATGGCCGTGAGCCTATACTTAGTCGTGGGAGACTTGACCCCTCAAAAGGGATCCTCAGTACCAAACGACGGATGACCAGCACGGTCCGTAACTCCACCTACGGTCCGTAGGTGGAGGGTCGTAAGTCCTGGCAGTTGTTAAGTTTTAGTTTTAGTTTAGGGGTCTTAGTTTTAGTTAGTTATTTAATTAAGGGTTAAGATGGGTGGTTAGTTAACTAATTACCATTCTAAACCTAACTATAAGACCCTAACCCTAAGACTTTAACTCACACAACTAAACCCACAAGTCAAACTCATACTTTCTCAAAACCCTCTCAACTAAGAACCCCATTGAAGAAGAAGACCAAGGTTCATCTAGGGCAGCAAGGTTTCGATTTTTCCCCATCAGTTCTCAAGGAATAAACTAAGGTATGGTTGCTTATCACTCTTGGGATTCCTTTCCCCAAGAGGTCCCTTCAAGATGAATTTCAAAATCTCCAATTTCAGGTTTTCAATCCAAAAACGTGGGTCTTCTTTCTAAAGTGAAATTGATGTTATAAACTGAATTTGATTGATGTTATATGAACAATTATGAATGAATTTATGTTGTATTTGTTGTTTCTTGAAGAATTCCCCATGCGACCCATGTTTCTCCTTCTTTCCTAATTCTAACCCTAGTTCGTGTTGGATATTGATTGAAGGCTATGAATTGAAGGTGATGTTATATGATTCATGTTTGTATGATGATTCTACCCTAGGTTATGTATAATTTCTATTGAATTAGGGTTGAGTCTTTTAATAAATCCTTGAAGGCTATGAATTGAATATGTCAATTGATTATATTGATGTTGATGATGTTATTACTTCATGAATTACCTTGTATTATGTATTGGTTATGAATTGATTGGTGATTGAAGTATGAATGTCCTAGGAAGGGAAAGAAGGTATGAAGGTTGGTTCTTCTTTGAACTCAAGTATGGAAGGTGAATTACTTAGATTGTAATGATGCTATACCTAATGTGTTGTTGTGGTGTTGATGACCTAGTTTCCTCATCCTTAACCCTCTACACTTGAATTAGATACGAAATATGTATGTATGTTATGGTATGATTGCTATATGATTGAAAGGTAGTTCTCATGATTATAGTGTAATGTGAAGTGAAAGGGTTACTCACTTACTAACTGTTTCTAAAGTGAAAGGATTGTTACTCACGTATGAACACATATGAGCTATTATGGTAAGATGTTTTCATAAAATTCTAGTAAAGGGTAATGTGAACTTATGTGATTACTAAAGATGATTACAAAAAGGAAATTAGATGCTTAGCACCGAAAGGGCATGTAAATGAGATGGTGGTCTCACGTTAGTAAGTCCGGCTACCCACATGGGTTTCCTCACGTTTAGCAAGTCCAAATTACCCACGGTATATGTTGTCTCATGAGATGGAAATCCCCACGTTTAGTAAGTTAGGATTTCTAGGAGCAATCTCCTTGACCCTTAACTATGTGCCCACATAGGACTTTAGCTTAGTGGATCCACCTAGATAGCTATGTACGAATGGTTACACCTTAGGCAAGTGCTAACCCTCTCTTTTCGGTGTGGGAGTAGAACATTGGATTCCATGTAGCTCTCATGGTCTATGTCGGTTATGGAAATATCTCCCTAATGTAAAAGTAAATGAAGGTATGAAAGGTGTGAACTATTACTAGGACTTTCTTGAGGGTTTCTACATAGTATAAGGGAGGGTATGGGACTTCTCTTGCACATTGCACTTGTGGGATCCTAAGAGCTGGTTGTAGTAATGTTCTCTTATGATTATGATGATTATGACTTATGTATGTTGAAGTTATGTTATGTATAATCATTATGAATATAGTAGGTTATGATGAAATATGACCTTATGAATGTATGCATGAAGTAGGTTACTTAATGTGATACTTGGCTTTGAGTACGGTTATGGGATTCTATTCTTTGCATTGCACTAGTATTGCTTGGGTTGTCTACATGTTAAGATGATATCATGTTGGGTGGTGCCATGATGCTTACTTTTTGTGCATATTGGATTTACTTGGTAAAAAGCATGTTTTGGCTAAATGTCCTTTTATGCATGTTTCAAATGGTTTTTATGCATAGTAGCTATACTTAGTACGTGTGTAGTACTAACCCATATTTTTCCCTTTTCCCCACTCATTTAGGTTCGGGCCGTTGAAGATTCAACCTTACTTTTCAAGGCACTTGGAGTTGCTTCCCTAAGTTGGTGAGTCCTCAGGTCCGAGGACGAGACCATATGATCTAGCTTCTATGTTTAAGTCTTTTGATTATGTTTAAAGACATTGTTGTACTTTCCTATTCTAGGCTTCTAATTGATGTAACAGCTAAGTCCCATTTTTGATACTTCTATGTCTAGATGGTACATTGTGATGAAGTTAGATTCTATTTCCATATATGAAGTGAAGTTGAACTTCCAAAGTAAGAGTTTTAAATTTTTCGTAATTTTATTCTAGGATACATGCTATGATGAAGGCTAAGGGCTTGTACAAGACCTCTTTGAGGTCGAATACCCCGGTAACGACTAGGGGGTGCTCTCGGGTCGTTACAGGCCCTCTCGGTTGTAATTTCCATAGTTCTGACCTTGGTTTCCTTAACCTTGGTGCTAATTTTCCGTGTTGGGTGCTTAGGCATTTGGTTGGAAACCCCCCGTCTGATCATTCACAGCATAAGCATCCTCTTCATAGTAACACTCTTCCACTGGTGATGGAGTTCTAGTCAAGTAGTTCACAGCATTTACCTTTTCTGCACCTCCGCTCACATGCTTCAATATCAACCCCAACTCGATCTTCATCTGAGCCATCTCTTCACGAATCTCATCCGCTGACTGGTTTTTTGTAGCATGAATGGCAAATGTGCTTCTCCCAGTATCCGACCTCCTAGTGCTCCATGGTTTATTGTTGCGAGAGATCTTCTCCAGCTTTTCTGCGATTTGTGCGTATGTGCACTCACCATATGAACCTCCAGCAATAGTACCAAGCCCTACTTTATTGCTATTATCCTGACCTCGATAGAAATATTCCTTCAGCGACTCATCATCAATACGGTGATCCCGAACACCTCTTATGAATAAAGTGAATCTATCCCATGAGCTACTCACAAACTCTCTAGGTAATGCCACAAAATTATTGACCCTATCTTTGTGATTGAGCTTCTTGGACACTGGATAATACCTTCCTAAGAACACATCCCTCAGTTGGTTCCATGTATAGATTGAGTTATAAGGAAGCTCAGTGAACCATATAGAGCATCACCTGTAGGTGATAGAGGAAACACTCGCAATCCAATGACATCCATATCCAAGTCTGGTCGACCTACACAGCTCTTGCAGACCACCCTTATCTTAGCTATGTGAGCAGTGGGTCCTCCGATGGCAACCCTGAGAACAATCCCCTCACTGTAAGCATCTGCATTAACCTACTGGTTACCACAAATGTGTGCCCCGGAGGAAAAGCGGGTAAGACTAGAGGTCCATCAGAGTCAGCAATATTGACGTTGCCCCTGTAGTTGTCATGCAGTTGTGGTCCTGGTGGACGGTGCACCCTCACTGCATCTCCCGATTGATTTTCAGATAGACCCCGGTTTTCCCCACCAGCTACTCTCGGTTGTTGTAAATCAACTGCATCACCAAGATTTACTCTGATAGGATTAACTGAAATTCCTTGATTGTTCATTCTTCGCAAAGTTCTGTTCAACTCTGGATCGTAAGGAGTAAGTGGTTCACCTTGGCATACACTAGAGTCAGAACCTAAGAGAAACAAAAACAAAAAGAAAAAGTAAAATTAGGAAATATTTGACTAAAGTTAAATAATGTAATTAAAATTAAACTAAAAGCCAAATTTCCTCGGCAGTGGAGCCAAAATTTGATACGCTCAAATTACACCTCCCTAAAGAAGCGTAAGCGATCGTTATCAAGTAAAGAATTCAACTTGTAGGTTGGGGTCTAACCCCCGAGTAAAATGGTTTAGACATAACTTTAACCTACACTTATATTCGTTTAGTGAAGTTACTTCCAGAAACAAGTAATTAAAAAGGGGGGATTTGTGAAATAAATTGTAAGAATTCAATAAGTAATCAGTAAACAAAAGTCAATTTTTGGTTGTTATCAAGATGAGAGAATTAACTAATGTATACGTGTTCACCACAAGCTCATAACTCAGTAATTGTAGTAATAGCAATCCTTTCCTAGTGTATTACATGCAAAGTGATAAGTTAGGTATCTCTAAATCCTTTGTCCGGCATCTAGAGAACTTCACCCCATACCTTGGTCCGGCTACGTGTATATAATTTACTAACCCTTACCTTTACCTCATATTAGACATCATAATCGATGTTTGGCTTAGTCATTAGTTCGCACCAATTGACACTAGCCTATTAGATAGTATCACACTAAATCTATGTTGACAATTCTTTTCTCGTTAATTACATCCTAGGTCCGGCAACTAGTAACGAGGCAAGTTCTAACGTTGGCCACCGTTAAAAAGACTTCTAAATGAAAGAATTATCACTGCATGCAAAACACTATTCAAGAATTGTTTATTTACTATTCATACTTTGTTAATCGCTCATGGATCCTACAATCCTAGTTATGGAATTTAGTTACCCATTTTCATATGAACACAATCATTGCTTTAGATGAAAGAATTATGAACTAACGTAGTTGAGAAAAATAACCCCAGAAATTCAACTTGTATGGCAAACCAAATCTTCAAAACCAACTTTTGGAAATCAAAAATTGCTAGGGTTGCAAAAATGAATTCAAAAGTCACAAAGTAAAACAAAAGTATATTAGTCTAACCCCAAAAATGAGGTTTACATGCCCTATTTATAAAAAAAAGTCCTAAATCAAAAAGGAAACAAATTAAGGAAAGTTTATTCAGGCACGCATCTTCATTCCACGAGACTGACTCACGGACTGTCAATGGATCTACAATGTTGAGTCCCTTCCGTTAGCCAGGACATAGAATATATTTCAACTTCAAAAAGTCAGCTTCTCTGAAGCAAACGACGGAGCTGCAGTACAGACCGTAGATCGATCTAATGTCTGTCAATCCCATTTCGTAGCTCCACACTTAGAATCTTCCAAAAATCAGATACTGGAACCCTCGTAGTATCAATCTACGGATCAACAACGGACCGTCAATGGCCACCGTGGTTCCACCCTTGGTCAGATTTCCATGATTTTCCTTGCCTGCTGATCTACGACCATCACCTACGTAGCGTCAATGGACCTACGATCCATAGATCACCTCCGTAGATGCCCTTTTCTGCAGTTCTTTCAGCTCTCTTTTTACTTCCGCGCCTGAATATCTTTCCTGCAAAATATGACAAAAACCAATACAAAGAGGCCCTAGACACATACAAATTGTATGTGAAATGTATCAGAAATACCGTAAACTCGTGGTATATAACTAAACCACTAAACTTCAACTAGTATTTATAGTTTTCAGAAAATATTCTGCGAAGGATCAGTCAGCGAAGTGAGTCGGGATCGCCGATCAACTTGGTGGTCCACCATTTGGTCTAGTTCATCTCTGTCTTGCGTTATCCTTCAGCATCGTCGTGTTTTGGATCATTGGGCGACATAGTACAGCTTCGCAAAACTGCTCGGCAATACGTCGACTGCTCCTTTTCACTGTCGATTTGATCCTTTCCTTCAGGGCTCAGCACACTGGCACAAAAGGCGAGGATAAGACCTTTTGGCGACTCGCCGAATGGGTTCGGCAATTCTCAGATCTTCATTTCGTCGTTCTTTCTGCTGTCTTTGTTCCTTTTTGCTAAGTAGTGTCCAGGCTTTCCCTCAAACTCCAAATACCTTAAACTTAAGGGTTTTCATAAGATATTGAGATAAAATTTGCATTTGAGGACACTAATTCTATCAAAATATAGCCCTAAATGAGTCCAATTTGAGGACTCATCAACACCTCCAATTTAAACTTCACACTGGAACAAAAGACGAGGATAAGACCTTTTGGCGACTCGCCGAATGGGTTCGGTGATTCTCAGATCTTCATTTCGTCGTTCTTTCTGCTGCCTTTGTTCCTTTTTGCTAGGTAATGTCCAGGCTTTCCCTCAAACTCCAAATACCTTAAACTTAAGGGTTTTCATAAGATATTGAGATTAAATTTGCATTTGAGGACACTAATTTTATCAAAATATAGCCCTAAATGAGTCCAATTTGAGGACTCATCAACACCCCCAATTTTAACTTTTGATTGTCATCAAGCAAACTTAAGTTCAGCCGTTCCAACAGGGTATTTCAAACAATGCTACATAAGACTCAATCATGAATGAACACAACAAGACTAAATTTACTTATGCAAAGATCAATAGTGCACTCAAAGATTCAAGTTATGACCCACCAATATGAAAGAATCTCATGCTCACAATACTTGCTTCAAATGCAAGTTCAAGCACAACCAAAGTGTTCAAATGCCCTCACACAAGGAGTGATTCCATATTCTCACAATGGCTTACAATTTAAAGCTTCGAAATCAAATGCAACGCTCACACTCACAAAGATGAACACGATGCATATTTTCACCCATAGGTTTGCTCGTATTTTCCGATCAACATTTGTTTCAGCTCACTCAAGATCAAAAAGGTCTTTTCAAGGCTTGTAATGGGGATGAGTGCAAAGGTATGGTCACTTAGGCTCAGTGACTTTCATCCTAATGAAATGCGGTGCTCACAACTCTTCTTTTCCTTTTCATTCATCATTATCTTTAGTGCTCATAAGTCATCCTATTATTCACTTTCCATGGATTGTTTGGAAACCCCATTTCTTTTAAACTTTATTCCACGACTTTCTTTTTCATTCATTTCTTTTCTTTTTCTCTTTTCTTTTATATGGAGGGGTTCCATTTTTCTCAACACCATGGGTTAAAGGAGACTTTTCTTGCACTTCTTGACTTTCCTTTTTCTTTTCACCACACCCCCAACTTAGGCTTTTGGCCTAAGTTGGCTATTCAATCAACCACAAATCAAGAGGATTACAGGTAATGGATTAAGAGAGGTCTAGTGTTCATTAAGTTTCTTCCAAAAAAAAGGTAAGGCTCAAGGGGTGTTTAAAAGAGGTTCACACACTCACAAGGTAGGTCACAAAAGAGGAATATGTCAAATTGTCTTACACTCTTAGAAGTTGCCTAAGATCATATAAAGAGATAGTCTTACTTAGACAACCAGACCAACGAGGCAAATTCTAGGATCCATCATGCATAGTTCATAGGTAAGTTCATCACACTAGGCATCGACACTAAAGTCAAACAAGACTCCACACTTTTGCTAGTGTCCAACGGTCATCACAAGAGAATCAATTTAATACATGGCTAATAACAACGAGATGTAAAGAGTTCACATATTGCCTATGCAACTTCATTTCGCCTCATCGTAGCCGCATATTCATGTTCGTTCGATTGAGAGCACTATTGAAGTCATTAGTATTGATCGGAACTGAGACTCAAATTTTGCAAAAGAATAGCCACATTCAACACACAAGAGGTGGCAAAAAATTTAGGATGGGTCAAAATCATTTTGCAATTTAAAATAAAATGAGCCACCAAGCTCAAACATTAACGCAAGGCAGTGTAGTAACACAATAATAGCTCACAACCCAAAATATATAATCAAAATAAATATGCACAAAGGTGGGCCTCACCCCACCAAAAACAAAAAATATTTGTCCTCAAATGCGAATAAAAGTATCCAACAGTAAAAGTAAGTAGACAGAGAGGGAGCTAAAGAAAAGTCATGTCTATGCAGTCTCTCCATATGTCGGGGCCTCAATGCCCGGTGAACCAGTATGAACTTAGGCATCAGTGCCCGTAGTCACCTCAGAGGGTATAGCAGTGCCAGATCCACTAGGGGCTGTTATGGACGTCTCAGTCGGCGATGTCTAGATTACTGGCTGCACAATTGTCCCCATAAGATCTAACAAATCTCTAAATATGCACTGCTCTCTGCTCTCCAGCATCTCCTCCTCATGTACTGCTATCAACTTATCATCGGTCTCTGCATTCGACTACTCATATGACGTACCACCCCTCTATACATCTCCGGTGCCAGAGAAATCCCTGAGGTCTCAAAAGCATCCTCATCATATGCACCCTGCATCAATGAGATGAAGTCGGTAGACATTAAATAGTCTACGTCCTTCCTCAAATCTGCCACTTCATATTTCAAAGACGAAACCTCGAATGTCTCCCCCTATCTGCTCTCACAAGTAGTGTCTATAGTAGCCAGATAATCAACAGAGGCCCTAAGGGGGGTTAGTGTAGCCAAGATAGCACTATCGATCATCCATGGAATGGATCTCTCACATCCACTGAATAGGCCAGTTGTCTCATCTTCAGGATCATGGCCTGAGTAATCTTGGCAAGTTGGGAGGAGGAAAAAGTACCTGGGACCTGTGAAGAAGAGGAAGGAGCGGATGTACATGAAGGCTCAGTGGCTGGAGTAAGAGAAGGTGCCTCTACTGGTAACGAGTCAACATCAACTTCAGTAGAAATATCTATCAGGGCTGCTCTCCTTCTGTCAACCACTTCTCGTGTGAACTCAGCCTCAATACGCCAGATGTCTGTGGAGGAAGATGGGGTGACCTCAGTATCCCTTGTAGTGTCCCGAGGTACTCCAGAACATTGGCACAACTCCGTGATCAAGACTGGGAATGGCAGAGAAGTCAACTTATGCTTGGCCCCCATGGCCATCTCTTGTGAAATCAGCAACCCCAGATCGATACTGCTCCTGGACATGAAAGAACCAAGCCAAGCTGCCTTAGGATGGTGCAAATTGGACTCATTCTGGGATGGCATGATGGTGTTGCTGATGAAACCAAACAGAACCTGACAGCGATGTTCAAGTCCCTCTTCTCAATAGGTCCCCCTCCATCCATCCACCTTGGGTGGTGTCAGAAATCAGAGGAGCCAGTCAACCCTTCAGGTCATCTAGGGATTGAACAATAGGCAACCCTTCATAAGAAAGTGCAGAGTGCAGCGGTCTACCCAATACAGTGTTAATATACTCGCTATGGCACTCATCTTCCTTGCCTCTGACCATGACCAACTTTACCGGTCTAAAATCGCTTGCCCTCTTCTTGTTCTTGGGCACCAACTACACATAAGTTGTGTAAAATTCCCTAACCCAAGAAGGAATGTAAGGGCCTCGGGGTGTTCTGAACTACTCAAACTCATGGTATCGAAGGGTGTCAATCACATCGGGATGCTTGCCTTCTAGGCCCTCTATAGATAATAGTTTATCCTCTACAATGGTCGGTACCCCCTCACCTTTCAGTCTGTTCAGTAGTCAATGAAAGGGAACGATAGGGAGTGCAGGGGCCACTGGAGGTGTTTGCGCTGGCACGGAGTCTGTTACCGAAGGAGTGGCATCTGAGGGAATATTGGTGAATGTGGAATAAGATCTGGCCCGGAGTTCATCCCTTCGGTTTATCAGAGGTTGCTCAACTTCTGGTTCTGAAACATTAGCCTGGGTTTCAATAGCTAATCCTTTTCTAGCTATATGTTTTTTTTTCCTTTATCTCTTGATGGGAGTTCTTGTCCTCTCCTCTTTGGAGGATTTGACCTCCCCTCGTTTATGGTTATGCCATGTGCTTTCTTCTGAGGTTGCGTAGTTATATTTGTGTGTACCATATCTGCAACAGATCGGGACAAATTAGGAGAAAATTCAAACATAAACACAGAGAATCTATTGCAGACAGGCTCGTTGATCCATTCGATGAGTCGCCGAACCTCTTTGGTGAGCTAAGTCGGGATCGCCCAAGAGATTAGCTTAAAAATTATATCAAGTCGGTGATGGGAAGGCCCTTTTGGCGAATCGCCAACAACTTTTCACGATCCTGGGTATGTCCGACAAATGTTGCAGTGCAAGAGGTTTAGGGGAGCATACAAAGGGTGATCAAGAGTACTTTCGGTGAGTCGCCAAGTGCTTTCGGCAACCAAAGACTTCTCGCCAAAAGTTACAGACTTAAACAACACATAAAGTCTGAATTTTAAAGAGAGATGGGATCATTAGGCGATCTACCGAGTGGTTCGGCAAGCTCGACCCAGCTCGCCGAACAGCTCAACGTGCCCATTTTCAATCCCTCTTCTCGAATTCAACTCCCGCTAACAAAATCAAAGCATGCACTAATGAAATTCAAACAAGACCCGTACTACCCATTACCCCGGGATACTAAGATTTTTCCTTTTTTTGCCAAATTTAGCCATTTTACGATATTTGCTCTTAAGAGTGTTGTCACCCGCTCTATCATTGAGCAATTTTCATCATTTAGCACAAACATGGGTTACTCAGACTTCACCTAATCAATCTAAATGCAAGCACAAATCAATGCAAAATCATTCATTTAAAAGCACAAAACATTATGGGCATTTGATGATCAAAACAATAAGGGCAAGATTTGCAAATTAAAATAGGCATTTACGCATTCTAATTCTATCAGAGAGGACCAACACACAACAATACAATACGATCATTGCAATTGAGTACAAAATTTTCGAATGTAAACTCGGGATTCTGAAACCAACTTTAAATGTCGATTGAAACACGATTGAAAAGCTAGGCGGCAAAGAAATCCTAGTTCTGAGCATCAATCAACAACTAAAATACTAATTGAAAGCAAGAATATTGGAAATACTAACTTGGTGTGAGTTTGTTAAGTTTAAAAGCAATGGAAAGTGAAGAAGTTACAATTCTGAGACTTTTAGCCATTATAAACCATCCAGTTTGCGTCCATTCTGCGACGTTAGTCACACTCGCCGATCCACTCGGCGATACGCCGAGTGGTCACTTGCCTCACTGAGTTTAACAAGACCTTCAATCAAAGTGAGGTCCAAACGACGATCTTCATCGGGCCCGCCGACCTCTTCGGCGATTCACCGACTGACCATTTACTCGCCAATATGCATTTTCCAAACTCTTTCAGCATTTAAACCTGCACCACTAACACACCATTATTTATAAAAGCAAACTAAAGCTTTTAAAACCTTGGGTTGCCTCCCAAGAAGCGCCTTAGTTAACGTCTTGGCACAACGCGAGTCCTTACTAACTCTCCATTGGTGGGGTTGGTCCTAGTGTTACTAGGTAACCCCAATAGTTCATTTGAGTGAAGAAGAGGCACTGCATAACTCATGAGCGTCCTGATCAGCTGGATCAATCAAGAATGGGAGCCAATCATTTGATTCAACACTTCAATATTCTCATTCATCTCTTCCAACATTCGATCTTGTTCGGTGATCTTTTGGGGATTGATTTGGAGTGTGTCCTCGACACGAGTGTTCTCCCTGTCTCTAGACTGTTTCAGCTCATGAGGAAGTATGCACCTCCCTTGTCTCTTGCACTAACTTTCCACATCTGATATTTTGGTGGCTAACTCATTCAGCTGAGTAACCAGTGCAGTTAACTTGAAGTCCCTCTCGACTTCTTGACTCATCTCAGCCGAGTTACTACCATTTCCCTCAGCTATGCTCAGAGTATCTGCCTATATCAACAACTTCAAAGAAAAACAAAACTGAAAATAAAGTAAGTAAACTACGACTTTCAAAAGCGAAATTCGTCTTAACCAAAAAATTTCACATAAGACCACTCCCCGGCAACGGTGCCATTTTGATGTTTGCAAAATCAAGAAACAACTTCCAATGCAGGTGTCTACGATCGTACAATAGTAAAGTAATCCAACCAAGTGATGGGGTAGAGTCCCAAGGGACTCATTCCTGAAAATTAGTGGTTAAGCGCGAAAGTGCTAAACCTAACCGTAGCTAAAGACTTTATCGAATGAAGACATGACAAATTAAAGGGTTTGACACGAGTGTCAATTATCAATGGGGGGTTTGTAAGCAAGTAAACAGCAAAATCAGCAAAAATAAAAAGAGATACGAATGCGGAGACGGGATTCTTGGGATGTGATAGGAATATGGGTTAGACAAGACTATTGGGTACATGTTTTTCATAGTAAATCCATTGAATATTTGTGACTAGGCTAGACTATAGTGGGGGTAAATTCTCTCTCGAGCAACTTACCCCGAATCAAATGGGTTCCTCTTGGACACCCACTCGTCGCATGAAGAACAACCTCCGCCTTAGCCCACTCACTTTCTCTAGCTGAGTGAGTGGGAAAAGGACTAGGGTTCACTCTCTCGAGCTGAACCTCATGTCTACCCACTCCCACCGGCCATCAATTTACTAGTCTTAGTTTTACGACCTCTCTCTCGAGCAAGTCGAAAACACAAAGTTGAAATCATATTTGCAAATACACTTTCATTAAGTTCCAACACAACTACTAAATGAAATCACATCTAAACAACAAATAAACTATCAGCAAGCAAGACCCAACAATTAACCTAACCCATATTCACAAAATCACACCCCATGAATTGAGGTTTTATCTACACATGTAAAAGAGGTAAAAATGTATACCAATCTCTGTTTCCATTAATGGGTATGCAAGATTAAGTCTTAAAACAAGTCAAAATTGAAGAATCCACAACACCCAAGTCCAAAATATTGGAGTTGAAACACTTTGAATTTTCAAGTTCTTCAAAACCCTCTCCAATCTTAGAAAGAATATTCTAAGTCTGATACTAAAACTTAATGATTAAACTTGATAATAATAATTTATATTCTGATACTAAGCCACAAAACTTCAACTAGTATTTATAATTTTCAGAAAATGAATTGCGAAGGATCACTCGGCGAAGTTAGTCGGGATCGCCGATCAACTCGGTGATCCACCCTTTGGTCTAGTTCGGTGTCATCTTATGTTAGCCTTCCACATCGTTGTGTTTTTTATCATTGGGCGACATAGTACAGCTTTACGGAACTACTCAGCGATATATTGACTGCTCCTTTTCACCGCCGATTTGATCCTTTCTTTCAGGGCTCAGCACACTGGAACAAAAGGCGAGGATAAGACCTTTTGGCGACTCGCTGAATAGGTTCGGCGATTCTCAGATCTTCATTTCGTCGTTCTTTCTACTACCTTTGTTCCTATTTGCTAAGTAGTGTCCATGCTTTCCCTCAGACTCTAAATACCTGAAACGTAAGGGTTTTCATCAGATATTGATACAAAATATGTATTTGAGGACATTAATTCTATCAAAATATAGCCCTAAATGAGTCCAATTTGAGTACTCATCAGTACCCTCATAGGTTACTTAGCTATTGGATCCACATAAGCTAAGAATATGGTCCTGCCTTAGGAAAGTAGGACAACTCCTTTTTCGGTCTGGTGTAGATACCGGATTCCATGTTAAGCTCACATGGTCTATGTTTGTTAAGGTTAATGCCCATAATAAGAATATGAATTATGAACTATGGTTACTCAAGAAGCTTTACTTAATATAGGTAGGATTATGGGATCTTATTCATGCATTGAACAACTATTCTTAGAGGGTATTCATGGTATATTCCTTTTATGTTATGATGATCTATCTGTTGCATATGGTTATGTCTTATGCTTAGTTTGGATTGTACCTTGAAACGCCTTTCCAATACATGTGTGACTAAAGGTGAGTGTTCCCTTGTCTATGAAAAGTAAGTTAAGGATGAGATTCAAAGATGGTAAGTATGACTATGATGACCTAAAAGTGGTACTTAGTGTGGATGGGATTATGCGGTCTCATTCATGCATTGCACAAGTATGCTTTAAGGTTACTTGAGAAGTAGTTCTCTTATGATATGAAGATCTAAGTATTTACTATGCTTATGAACATGATGTATCTCTCATGTTATGGATTATGCCTTATGTTGACTAATGCTTATATGATTCCTATGTTGAAGATTATGCTTGTGACTATGTTATTGTCTCTTATGCTTATAATTTATGTTTCTTGAAGTATCTCTTATGATTATGGCATATGGCCTATGTTGACTAACCCTTATGTTATGCTCTTATGATGTTATGCTAGCTATCATATTTAGTCATTTTGTACTAATGAATACTCTTGCCTACATTCTTATCAAACGTAGGGTCTGGCGATTTTGAGTTACATTCTTGAGGTTAGGTTCTTAGTAGGAGCAAGAAGAGAAGTTTTTGTGAGTCCTCATAGCATCGAGGACTTGATCACCTTTTTTTTTTATTCCTTTACTTTTATGTTTTAGACTATTGTATTAGTTTTGTTCCAAGAGTTATTCAAAGTCTTTTAGATGGTTTCTGATAATGTTAAAGACATTCATTTCATTTTACGAAACTTAGATTGTATGGAAAATGTTTTAAAATTTTGCACTTTTCTATTATCTTATGTTATGATATGATAAGGTCTTGTATGAGTCCCCTTCGGTGTCAAGTACGCCATGTTACATCTAGGGTTTACCCCTGGGTCATGAATAACTTGGTAGTTAGAGCACAAGGTTTAGAATGGTTCTAGGATGTCTCAAACCACGTCTAGTAGAGTTTTGTTCATAAATGTGAATTGCGCCACATGTGTGAATAAGAGGCTATTGGATGTTTAGGAAACTTTACTTCTTCATTCTCTAAGTTGTGCCATTTAGTTTTAACTCTATTAGATTTCTCTCCTATTCTTTATCCGATGGTCTTTAGGATATGACTACTCGAAGAGCTTATGCTACAAAGAATGAGAGAGAAAGGTTGGTTGTGATGCCAATTATGGCTATGTTACTAGACAGACTTGATATGATAGACTTTCATATTGTCTTTAGTAGGAATGGGTTGCATTATGGTTATGTTTATTTGATGGTAGAACCCGACTTAGTCACGATGAGTTTTGGGGGTATGTTGATAAATTTGATGAATAGGGTATTTTAGTAAATGCCTAGATGTGTTGAGTGAGTAGACTTTTTAAGAATGGTAGTAGTGTAATTCACCATGGTTTAGAATCATCTTGTGTGATTGATGTGAAAGTATAGTGATAACTTGTCCCGATCTTAGAATTGAAAGTAATGGTGCTTAGAAAAGTCTATGTAGGCTTACTCCCAAGGGGGAGATGATGTGCTTAGATAGCAAGATCGTTGAGTGTCCTTGATGTTCATGATGTTAGGTTTGCTTGAAATTCTCACCTTGAGCAGTGTAGTGAACTTGGGAAGTTTAGTCCTGGTTTTGTAGGCTTATATGAGACCTTGAGTGGTGTTGGTAAGGGTGCTTGTGATCTAGAGTTGCTTAATGAGAACCTCTCTAATTTAGAAGTATCGGTAGGGACCTTAGACAAGGAAGTAGTTTCCATGAAAATATTGAGGAGAGATCTTTTAGTATGCGTTTAGTTGAGGGTGTTACTTGGGAGGCCGAGGGCCAATAAAGAAATCCCGATATCCTCAAGCTTTTCCTTGTATTCCTTGTTTACCTTTAAGATGATGAGTTTCTTATTATTTGTTCCTTATGTGAAGTCATGTGTGTATTATATATGGTCATGATTTCCCTATATGATGCATGTTCATGAAAGTTTATAACTTAAAAGAAAAAAATGAGTTTGTATGATTATTTCCTTATATTGTAGTTAATTGAGTATAAGTTGCCTATAGACTTTATGAGATGAATTAATGAACATACCTCAGTTTGGAGTTGAATGATTCCTCCTTGAATAAATTCTTTTTGAGAGTAAATTTCATATAGGCTCCATGAGTGTTTATTGAGCTAGTTTTGGCTACGAGATGGTAGTTCCTCCTTGAATATGAGTAGATATAGAATTTCATGCATAATGGGTTGTTAGATGTAGTTCCTACTTCCTAGTGTTGCATTGAGTATGTTATCTTGGAGTTGAAGTTTTCCTCCTTTGTTTAGGTGCATTTAGATGAGTGCATGCATGATGGTTTGCTATTCTAGAGTCGTTTGCTCTAAGAAGTTTTTAGAATTGTCATTCGAGGAAGAATGATCTCAAAGGGGCAGATATTGTTACACTCCGTAGTTTAGTAGGCTAACTAGGGCTAAGCATGAGGGTTAAAGTCAAGGGAGAAGGGCAAGAGCCAAGGAAAATTGGGCAAGGGCAGAGGCAAGAGGCCAAGGCTGCCGAAAATTGGCCAAGGCACTGCCCACTATGACCACGAGGGTCTTCATGACCCATGGTGTGACACGTGGTGGTGAGGCATTAGCCTCCCTTAGGCTGCCCCAAGAGGGCTCCCCTTCACGATCAACTTCACGGCTCGTGGTGAAGACCACCGCCCATGGGAAGGCTCGCGGGGTTGCCTTCACCTTCTGGGGGACATGTCAAGGTAGCCTAGTTACTGGTCAAGGGACCACGGTCACCTTCAAGGGTCATGTACCCTTGACGGATCGTGAAGGGCGGTCGTGGTGTCAGGCACCATGCTACCTCAGTGAGGATAAATTAGGAATTCCTTTTTAAATTAGTATTAAGCGGGGTAGAATTGTATAGAATTTATAAACTTATATAAACTACTTTAACCACCCCAATTAAGTCATTAATTCCATAACCCCCAAAAGATCCCAAAGTTCTTCCTCTAAAACTCTCTCTCTCTCTAGAAAACTCAAAAACAAGAAGAGAGGGTCAAGCAAGGTAAAATTCCTCCAATCTTCCAAGATTTGTGAGGGCTTTGTATTCAAGGTATGATATCTTATCCACCCATGGATTCTTCCATCCATGGAGCCCCTAGATTTCCCCTAATTGTGAAGATGAACCCCAATTCTATCCAGGGTTTGTTCCTATATTATGGGTTAAGTTGAGTATGAATCCAATTGACTGGATATTACTTGTTTATGATTGATTCAGTAGTGAATCATGTTATTATGATGATATTATATGTTTTCCATGGCTAACCTAATTGATGAAATTGTAGTAATGTAAGTGTATGCCTTGTGAAGGGAAATTGAGGATTCATAGATGATCCTCTAGGATTGATGGTATGAGTAGCAATTGTTCAAGAATAGAAACATGTGGGCATAAATTGAATTAGGTTATAGTTTATATGATGGATCATGACTAGTAAAGCTTGATGTTGAACCTTTATAATGATTTATGACTAGAATCACTTAATAAGGAAGCATGTAATTAGAATGCCTTGAAATCTAGGTATGTACGATGAATATAAGAAGTAAACCTTTGATAGTAAGGCTTGTAGTCATGATGGTAGAATTCTAGGTCTTTGAGAGTAAAGCCTATATGAGAATGGTAGACTAGTAAGTATCGTTCTTGAGGAAGGACTTCACCCACCTAATATACCTCATGACTGTTTGAATGAATAAAGTGATAGAATCACATGAGTTAGGATGATATCCATGTCTAGTGTTTGAACCATATGTGTGATGATTGAAAGTAAGTGTTGAACCTGAAGGAGGTGAAGTATGAGATTATGCTTGTAGTAAATGAACTACTTGACTTATGATTATATCCACGTCCAATGTAGTCATTCTAGATGTGTTGATTTTATATGAGCTTTGACCCTTGAAAGGGCAAGATATGATATTATGCATGTTTTATAAAGGTTATGTACATCCTTTAAGAACACTTTGAGAGTGAAGTGAATATAATCATCATCTAGTTATTGCGTTGTTGAAAGGCTATTCTCACATACACACCTAGGTATAAATATTATATGATGTGAGTAGTTTCCTCACAATATGATGATACTAAGGTTGGAAGACTAGTCTCACCTAATGAATCTATATGTAGACATGGATGGTGAAAGGTTATTCTCACGCATAATATAATGAGCTATAGTACGAGTTATGCTGGATTGAGTGTCAAGACATTCTTCCATAAATATGAACTTAAGTCAAGGCTTAATATGAACTCAATGTAAAATATGCTTAGCACCGAGTGGATAGTGATATGAGATGAAAGCTTTCACGTTAGTAGAGGTCAATTTTGCTATTAAGGCTCTCCCGTTAGTAGAGGCAGGGTTTACTAGTAGTAATCTCTTGAGGTGAAAGCTCCCCCGTTAGTGGAAGCTGGGTTTCTTGTAGCAATCTCCTTATCCCATAAAGTATGTGCCCTCATAGGTTACTTAGCTATTGTATCCAACTAACCTAAGAGTATGGTCCTACCTTAGGCAAGTTGTACAACCCTTTTTCGGTGTGGGGTAGACACTGGATTTTATGTTAAGCTCACATGGTCAATGTCGGTAAAGGCTAATTCCCACAATAAGAATATTAACGATGAAGTATGGTTACTCAAGAAGCTTTACTTAGTATGGGTAGGATTATGGGATCTTATTCATGCATTAAACAAACATTCTTTGAGGGTATTCATGGTATGTTCTTTTTATGTTATGATGATTTATATGTTGCATATGTTTATGGCTTATGCTTATGATGTATTCTTAGTTTGGATTGTAGCTTGTAAGGCCCATCCAATATATGTGCAACTTAAGGTGAGTGTTCCCTTGTATATGAAAAGTAAGTTAAGGATGAGATTAAAAGATAGTAAGCATGACTACGATGACCTAAAAGTGGTACTTAGTGTGGATGGGATTATGGTATCTCATCATGCATTCCAGGAGTATGCTTTAAGGTTACATAAGAAGTAATTCTCTTATGATATTAAGATCTAAGTATTTACTATGCTTATGAACATGATGTATCTCTCATGTTATGGATTATGCCTTATGTTGACTAATGCTTATATGATGCCTATGTTGAAGATTATGCTTGTGACTATGTTATTGTCTCTTATGCTTATACTTTATGTTTCTTGAAGTATCTCTTATGATTATGGCATATGGCTTATGTTGACTAACCCTTATGTTATGATCTTATGATGTTATGCTAGCTATCATAGTTAGTACATTTTGTACTAATGCGTACTCTTGCCTACATTCTTATCAAATGTAGGGTTCGGCGATTTTGAGTTTCATTCTTGAGGATAGGTTCTTAGTAGGAGCAAGAAGATATGTTTTGGTGAGTCCTCATAGAATCAAGAACTTGATCACCCTTTCCTTTTATGTCTTTACTTTTATGTTTTAGACTATTGTATGGGTTGTGTCCCAAGAATTATTCAAAGTGTTTTAGATGGTTTGAGACAATTTTAAAGACGGACGCTTCATTTTATTAGACTTTGTCTGTATGGAAAATGTTTTAAATTTTTCGCATTTTTCTATTATCTTATGATATGCTAAAGGCTTGTATGAGACCCCTTCAGGGTTAAGTACGCCATGTTACATCTAGGGTGTACCCCTGAGTCATGACAAAAAGACCCACAAAATAATTTTAGAACAAGGCTCGGTTTCAAATAAAAAATTTCCCAGACAGTAGTTAAACTTGTGACCCACGGTGGGTACGTATGGTGTGTCGATAAAACGATGGACCGCGGGTCCCCTTCATAGGTTTGAGTACCCAAAGTTGGGTCTCTGATGTGGGAACCATGGATGTGCAGAACGGTCCATCTATGGAATGACAGACCATAGTCCACACCGTGGTTCTACACTTAAAAAATATTTTGTGTGCCACTGGTCCACGGACCTCGACCTACGGTCCATAGGGTGACCTACGGTCTGTGGGTTGAACTCGTGAGTTATTTCTGTGCCAGGTTTCAGACTTTAAACTCACATTGAATGCCATATTTCAACAAACACACCATTAAACTAGGCCTACACATGCATTTCAACATATATTTTGGTAGTTTGTCATCCCTAGGGTTGTGATCAGTCAATTTTATTCACATTTACACAAATCTATTGAACAACCCTAAGTCAAAACATCCAATTTAGACCTATTGACCAATTTATGTGGTTTTGATTTATCACACACTCACATACTATCATTCCAAGGGTACTTCTAACTACAATTCAACATTCAAATAAGAGATTAGCAACCCAAGGTCAAGTTGCAACTTCGTTATTTCATGGTTTAAACAATGAACATCGAATTCAAAGTTAAGGTAAAATCATTTACCTTACAAGTAATTGAAGTGGGTGAGTGCAATGAACTCCTTGAACCTCTTTTCTAGCCTTTGACACCGAACCCGAACCATGGAATCATTGGGGAAGAAAATGGAAGTGATTAGGGAGAGAAAGGGTAGATATGGGAGATGGAGGATTGATATGGGAGTTTTGGGGGTGATTTAGGGGTGATTAATGGAGGAATATGGGGTGCTTGAATGGTTGTAACGGTTGGGGAGAAAATATGGTAGAAGAAAACGTTTTAAAAATAAAGAGTTTTAATAAAAAGGGGTGGTCCGGATCGGGTCAGGCAGAAACCCTAGGTTGGACTCACGAGACACTATCGACGGTCCGTGGGTCGACCTACGGACCGTGGGTTGGGTCTGTAGGTCACTTTGACACATAGACAAATTAGAAAATGTACTTGGGATCTACGAACGCCATCCACGGTCAATGGATTGGCCAACGGACCGTCGATGGGGTCCGTAGACCACTGCACAACTATTTTCTGCAGATTTTAACATTTCATCCCTACACACATAGCAACTATTAGGACTTTCTTTTTTACATTTTCTGGACACTTTTTAGACACGGACCCTATTCTATATCTTGCCAACACTAAAACATAAACATAAACCTTAATCTAAAGCTACAAAAATATAATAAAAAACAGAAAACTCCTATATCAAAAAGAAAACCCTATAGTTGGATAGATTGTATATCTTAGGTTGCCTCCCAAGCAGCACTTGATTTAACATCACAGCTCGACACAGACACCTTGATTACTCAGACTTCATCAAGACAATAGGCCTCAATCACTTCTTGTATACTCTCCAATTTCCCCAAGTAGAATTTGATCCTCTGTCTGTTCATTTTGAACCTCGTTCCCTCCTTGTTCTCCATATCGTCTTCTCCATGTGGAAATACTTGAGTGACTCTGAATGGCCCGATCCACTTTGAATTGAGCTTGCAATGAAACAAATGCAACCTTGAGTTGAACAAAAGCACCAAATCATCCACAACAAATTCACGCTTTTAAATCATTTGATCAGGATACTTCTTCATCTTCTCCTTGTACAAGGCTGAACTTTCATATGCTTTTAGGCGAAACTCAGCAAGCTCATTCATGTAATTAAATCTTTGACTCGATGCAGCGCCCTAATCCAAATTCAACTTCTTTAGCACCCACATTGCCTTATGCTCTAGCTCTACAGGCAAACGACATGACTTCCCATATACAAGTTGGTAGGGGGAAATACCTATGGGAGTCTTGAATGTGGTGTGATAGGCACATAGAGCATCATCAAGCCTTCTTGACCAATCCATTTTGTTGGCGTTCACAGTCTTTGCAAGGATTTGTTTTATCTCTCTGTTTGATACCTCAACTTGCCCACTAGACTGTGGATGGTAAGGAGTAGCTACATTGTGACAAACTCCATATTTCTCTAGCAGTGCCTTGAACAACTTATTACAAAAGTGAGAACCTCCATCGTTGATTATCTCCCTAGGTATACCAAATCTGGAGTAGATACTCTTTTTCAGGAATGCGATAACACTCTTTCCCTCATTATTTGAAAGCACAATTGCTTCCACCCATTTCGATACATAGTCAACCGTAACAAGAATATACTTCATCCCATGTGAACTTACAAATTGACCCATAAAGTTAAGGACCCAGCTTCAAATAACTCAATCACCAATATCGGATTCATAGGTAGCTCTTGCTTATTTGAAATTCCTCCTTCTCTTTGGCAACGCTCATAAGACTTCGCGAAGTCATGAGCATCTTGGTGGATGGCAGGCCAGTAATACCCACACTGCAAGATATTATGAGCAATTCGAATACCACTATGGTACCCACCAACAGGCGATGAATGACACGCCTCTAGTATACTCATCATCTCAACCTCGGGCACACAACGACGAATAATTCCATCAGCACAAATACGAAACAAGTAAGGCTCATCCCAAAAGAACTTCTTCACATCATGCATTAACTTTTTCCTGTGGTGAACTGAAAAAGTCGATGGAACTAAATCTCTTGCCAAGTAGTTTGTAAAATCTGCAAACCGAGGGATAAGATCATAAGAAGCAACCAATACTTGTTCGTTAGGGAATGCATCACTAATCTCAGCCCCATCTCCTAACTTGAGCATAATTTCCTCCTCTAATATGGACAAATGGTCGCCAACCTGATTTTCTGTCCCCTTTCTATCCTTCACCTCAAAATCAAAATCTTGCAGCAACAATACCCATCTAATCAACCTTAGTTTTGCATACTTTTTAGCCATCAGATACCTCAATGCAGAATGGTCAGTATACACTATGACCTAAGTACCAAGCAAGTAGGATTGATATTTCTCAAATGCAAAAATAACAACAAGGTGTTCTTGTTCAGTCACAGTATAGTTATTTTGAGCCACATTCAGAGCTTTGGTGGCATAGTAAATCGGATGAAAAATCTTCTCTCGCCTCTGTCCCAATACCATAGCAAGCGGCACCCCACTTGCATCACTTCAAACGGTTGCCCCCAATCCGGTGAAATAATGAGAGGTGTTGATACTAACCTTGCTTTCAACTCTCCAAATGCTCTCAGATAAGCATCATCAAAATAAAACTTACACTCCTTTTCGAGTAGTTTGCACAATGGGTGTCAAATTTTAGAGAAATCTTTGATAAACCTCCGGTAAAAACCTGCATGCCCAAGAAAACTTCTAACACCTTTAACAGAGATAAGTGGTGGAAACTTTTCTATTACCTTAACTTTGGCTCTATCAACCTCAATACCTTTCTCAGAAATCTGATGACCTAGAACTATATCTTTTTTCACCATGAAGTGGATTTTTTCCCACTTGAGCACAAGATTGCACTCTTCACATTGTTTCATTACCTCGGTCAGATGCATCAGACAAACATCAAACGAATCACCTACCACAGAGAAATCATCCATAAATAGCTCAATTCTGTCCTCCACCATATCTGAAAATATCGACATCATACACCTCTGAAAAGTCACTGGAGCATTACACAACCTAAATGGCATCCTTTTGAAGGCGAAAGTCCCATATGGACAAGTGAAGATGGTTTTCTCTTGATCTTTTGGAGCTATGGAGATTTGATTATTGCCCGAATATCCATCTAGAAAACAATACCAACCATTACCAGTAAGACGATCTATCATTTGGTCCATGAACGGCATCGAGAAGTGATCTTTTTCTGTCCAGGCATTTAGCTTATGGTAGTCCATGCATACCCTCCATCCAGTCATTGGCCTCATTAGGACTAGCTTATTTTTTGCGTTAGGAACCACAACAATCCTGCCATTCTTAGGTACACACTGAACAGGACAGACCCAACTACTATCTGCAATGGGGTATATGACTCCAGCATCCAACCATTTGATGATTTACTTTTTGACTACCTCTTGCATAGGTGGATTAAGTCACCTTTGGTACTCAATACTTGGCTTGATGTCCGACATGACTTGGATAATGAGAACAAATTCTAGGAGGAATCCTAATAATGTCCGCAATAGTCCATCCAATAGCCCGCTTGAACCTCTTAAACACATAAACCAATGCCCCTACTTGTTCCCTACTCAAATTAGTCGCAATGATTACCGGTAAAGTGCCATTTTTTCCCAAGATTACATACTCAAATGAGATGGTAGAGCCTTGAGCTCCAATTTTGAAGGCTCTTCCATAGATGGTTTTGTAGGCGGAGAGTCGCGATTCTTCATATCTAACTCCAATCTTTTTTGTTTGGAACGAAATTCGAACCTATCAAGTGCGGCAACTAATTCATCATAGTCTTCAATACATCACCATCAAAATTCATCATTACCGCTGCTAGTGCATCAACACCCAACCTCTCTTCAATAGACACTTCAGAACCTAACTACACAATATGATTCACCACTGATACCGACTTGAGATCGCTTTCCTGCTTCATAGACCTACAGATATTAAAAGTTACCTCATTATTATTAAGTCGGAACTTCATTTGCCCTCTCTCCATATCTACTAGGGCACGCCCAATAGCAAGGAATGGTCTCCCTAAGATGATGGGAACCTTAAAATCAAACTCACAATGAAGTATCACAAAATCCGCTGGAAATATAAACGACTCCACTTTCACAAGGACATCTTGGAGAACACCAATGGGCTTCTTCACAGTTCTATCGACCATGAGTAGACATATCACACTTGGTTTTGGAGCCCCTAAATCCAACTTCTTATAAATACACAACGGCATCAAGTTGATGCTAGCACCCAAGTCACACAAAGCTTTCACAAAGTGCAAAATCCTGATGGTACAAGGAATACTGAAAGCTCCCGAATCCTCTTTCTTTCGGACAAGTGACCTAGTAGCAATAGCATTGCAATGTTGCAACCTCTCATCATTCTCAAAACTGACGGCCCTCTTCTTGGTCACTAAATCTTTCATAAGGTTTGCATACCCAGAGATTTGATCCAAAGCTTCTATCAACGAAACATTGATGGAAAGCTGTTTCAACATAGTTATGAAGCTGCAGTATTTTCCTTCTTCGGTCTTCTTCACCAATCTCTATGGGAATGGAGATGGAGGTCTAGGCATGGGAACAACTTTTTGGGTTAGCTCTACTTCCTTTTATGTAAAACTTTTTGACTCTCCAGTAACCTCAACCTCATTTGTATCTTGTTCTACCATAATTTTTTAACCTCAAACGGCATAGGGGGATCAATGGTATGTTCACCTCCTTGAGTACTGACTACCATATAATGCCCATTATTCTTCGAATTTTGGATGGTGTTTCTAGGAAGTGCGCCAGGCTGACATGGGTTCACAGTAGTGGACAACTGACTAAATTGTTGCTCAAGTTGCTTGATCGACACTACATGGGCATCATCTTTTTGACCGATTCCAAATAAGTCATTTCGCATCTCTTTCACATTCTCATCATTTGTATCAAACCTCTTCATCATCTTTTACATCATAGTCTCAATGCGAGACATACTACCCCCAGCCTCTATATTACCAAATTCCCTGTTCTCAGGTGGAACATAGGGCCCAACTCTCTCATTTTTGTTGCCATAGTTATTCCGGTTGTAGTTGTTATCACGATTGTAGTTCCCATCCCGGATATAGTTTCTCTCTCGATTGTAGAGTCCATAGTTCCCACCTAGGTTTCCTTGATCATGGCGGCCATTATCCGAGTTGGAACCTTGGGCATTGGTTCAAAAACCCACCGTCCGATCATTTACCAAATATGCATTCTTCTCATAGTAGCATTCCTCAACTAGTGGTGGTGGATTTCTATTTAGGTAGTTTACCGCATTCACCTTTTCTGCATTTTCACTCACATGCTTGAATACCAAACCCAGTTCTGTCCTCATCTAAACCATCTCCTCACGAATGTCATCAGTAGATTGATCTGGTGCAACTTGAACAGTGAACGTGCTTCTTCCAATATTAGCTTTTCTAGTGCTCTATGCCTTATTGTTGCGGGAAATCATCTCTAGTTTTTCAGTGATCTCCTCAAAAGTGCACTGACTATATGATCCTTCAGCAATAGTATCTAGCAAAGCCTTTCCATTATCATCCTGCCCTCTGTAGAAATACTCCTTCAAATGACTCATCATCTATGTGATGATTCGAAACACTTTTGATGAACGCAGAGAACCTATCCCATGAATTCCTCACAGACTCTCCAGGTAGTCCTACCAAATTATTCAACTTGTCTTTGTGATTTAGCTTCTTAGACACTGGAAAATACTTCGCCATGAACACTCGGTGCAATTGGTCCCATGCATGAATTGAATTATATGGAAGCTCAGCAAACCACACCACCGCATCACTGGTCAATGACAGAGGGAAGACTCTTAAACTTATGACATCCATATCCAATTTCGGTCATCCCACACAACTCTTGCAGACACTTCTCAATTTCGCCATGTGACCATGTGGATCTTCCAAAGCTAGACCAGAAAACAACCCTCGTGTTGTAAGCATTTGCATCAGACTGTTGGTTACCACAAAGTATGCCATGGAGGTAGAGGAGGGAGAACAATGGGGCCTTCTGATTCAACTGTATTGAAGTCAACCCTGTAGTTATCACGCAACCTCGGTGCTGGCATATTTTGTACCCTCTCTGCATCTCCGATTAGATTACCACCATGAACTTGAGCATGCACATTTACAACTCCAGAAGGCTGCAATTAAATTGCATCACCTAGATTCTCTCTGATTGGATTGTTGTGCTCCCCTTGATTATTCTCTTTTCGCAAAGTTTTGCTCAACTCTGGATCGTAGGGTTCAATGGTTCGCCTCGACTCCATGTACTTGGCATACTCTAGAGTAGAAACCTGTAGAAAACAAAAACAAAAGAAAATGTCAAATCAGGAAATATTTGACTAAAGTTCAATAACGTAGCTAAACTTAATCTAAAAGCCAAATTCCCTGGTAGCAGCGCCAAAATTTGGTACGCTCAAAGTACACTGCCCTAAAGAAGTATACGCGATTGTTATCAATTAAAGAACCCAACTTGCAGGTTGTGATCGATCCCATGAGGAATATGGTTCAGACTTACACTTAACTCACTATTATATCTGTTTAGTCAAACAATTTCCAAGACAAGTAAAGAAAAATGGGGGGGTTTTGTCAGCAAGTAACAGATTGTTGATTAAGTAACAAGTAAGCAAGATTATTAGTTTGAGAAATCAATATAAGAGAGAAACTAGGGCATATGTGTTCCCCATAAGCTCTTAACGTAGTAATCCTAATTATAGTAATCCTTTCCTAGTGTTTTACATGCAAAGTTGGTAAGTTAGGTATCCCTAAGTGATTGGTCCTCCAAGTAGGGAATTTCACCTTGCACCTTGGTCTAGCTACAGGTGTATGCTTTACCAACTCTTACCTTTACCCCCAGATTAGACATCAAATCAATGTATGGCTTAATTTTCACCCTTGATCCAATTGACATTAGACTATTAGATAGCATCCACTAAATCTCTTTCGTTAATTCATTTCTCATCCAATACCTCTTTGGTCGGGCAAGTAGGAATGATGCAATTTCGAACGTTTGCAACCGTTAAAAAGACTTAAACGAAAGGATTAACAATACATGCATAAATACTATTCATGAATTAATTATTATTCATACTTTGTTAATTGCTCATGGATCCCATAACCCTAGTTGTGGATTTAGCTCATGCTTGAAAGAACACAATTCACAATTGGGTAAAAAGAATTCATAAACTTACAATGAGAATAGATGAAAACCCAAATATTGAATTGAAATTCAAAGTGAAAATCGTATTAACCAACTTCCGGAAATTAGAATGCTAGGAGTTTGCAAAATAATTCCCAAAAGATCAAAACTAAATGTATACAATAGTGTCTAACCCTCAAAAACGAGGTTTATAACTCCTATTTATAGAATACAGATCCTAAATAAAACAAAAAAAAACAAAATAAGGAAATAACTGGAAGGATGCGGTTTCAAATGACGCTTCGACTTACAGATCGTTGGTCAACCTATGGCATGTAGGTCCCCCTCTATGGCTCAACACTTAGAAACTTTCAATAGGTACTGGAACCTTCAACTCTAAAAAATGACAGACATGCAGGATGGACCGTGGGTCTACCTATGGTCCATCGTCTTGATTTGTGGTTCCACATTTGTCAGACTTCCCCGATGTTCCACCTATTATGCACCACTTACGGTCTATGGACTAGACTATGGTCCCTCCTAGCACTCCGTGGTTTGAGTTACTGGAACCCATCCCCAGGCCAAGGACTACGACTGCCCATCCACGGTCCATTGATGGACCTACGGTCCGTGGATGGCACCGTTGGTGGCTACTTCAACACTTCACAACTTGCATCTTCATCAACCGCATCCAAGCCTATTTCCTGCAAGAAGTATACACAAAACATCATTTCTAATAAAAAATGGCCTAAGACACACACAAACTCTAAGTGAAACGTATCAAAAATACCGTAAACTCACGGTATATCAATACCCTCAACATAAACTTGTTGTTTGTCCTCAAGCGATAAACTAACACCCTAAACGACTCTTATGTAGAAGTAGACATACAAACTCAAGCAATCACATGGTCTTTTCAATCAGTTCTATCACATTAGTGCAAATCTTTTAATCTAGACTCAACAAGCTAACTCATACGAATCAAAACATGACATAGATTGACCAACAAACATCACAACATACACCTTTCACAATCACCAAAGTATCAATTCTCCAACAATGTAACTAGTGCCCTCACTTCAAAAGAAATCATTTTTCACACACAACAGATATGAATTTTAAGCTTTAGGATTCATTCAACACTCACGCTCAGAGTGACTTCAAGTATAGTTAGTGCTCAATATCATAGGCTTGCCCTTATTTTCACTACATAAACACTCCAAACCAGTCACTAGGATCACTACAGAACTTTCTTAGCTTGTACGGTAGGCTCAGGGTCAGGTATGGTACATTTGGGTACATTTTAGTGACTTTTTGCCGTCCTTGATATTACATTGGCTTTTTACTTCTTTTCTCAACCTATTCTTCACATTCTTTCATTTGACTCTCTTCAACACAGATGTGACTTTTGACTTTATAGCTCGTATTTTTTACTTTTCTTCTTTTTTTCTTTTGCTTCATTTTCTTTGTTTCTTTCAACACTTTTGTTATTCATCTTTTTGCTTCTTTTGAATAAAGTCACATCTTTTTCTAACTCTTCTTTTATTTTTCTCTCTTCAACACAAAACTCATTTCATACCCTTTTTCTTTTGGTTTCCTTTTTCATAGCCACCCTCAACTTATGTATTTTGCATGAGTTGAGGTGCACAATATCCGATGTCGGACCAAGGACAAGATCTAGGTAACTTTTTGAATTAGCCACTCTCAACTTAGGCTTTTGGCCTAAAGACAAGGTGCACTTGTCCAAGGAGGGACCATGGCCAAAATAATTATTTTAGGGAAGGTGAGTTAGGTGTATTAAAAGAAGTGGTCTATATTAGGCTCAAACATTTGGATCAAAGGAAACATTTATTTCATTTGTTTGGATCCTTTAGGCTTGAGTGGACTTATTTGAACAAGGGCATGTGATCATTTCCCAACTTCTAGCCTAGATTATCTTAGCATGACCAACGGGGCAAGTCCTAGATTGGCATAAACTGTATGAACATTCAAACTTTTCTCACACACACTTGGCACATTGTTTCATTATCAGATTATTAGACTACCCAGTTCAAGTTTTAGCTTAAGTCATGAGGTCAAACTGATTCCTTATCATGTCATATTGAGATCCAGCACATTCAACTCGTCAAGCCTAAAGATCTAGCACATTTCAAACTTTTTGGACGGGTATCAATTTCATATTTTTTATGCCATTATGCTTTCATTCTTCTACTTACTTCTACACGTACAATCCTAAACATGTCGGTTCAACAGAAACTAAGACAGACATTTGGGGGAACATAGGCAAGAAAACCCCAAAGAAGGATTATTAGTCGGGTTACTCAGACTTCACCCTGTCACTCACACTCCATTTACCCTACCCCTCCAAAAAATAAGGTGCAATTTCCCTCAATGCAAAAAAAATCAAAAGTAAAAAATAGGGTGAAGCAAACCTATGGCGCATATGTGCCGAAGACCTCTCAAGAAGTGGGTGGGTCCAGTTTCCCAGAGCCCGCTAGATCAACACTAAGGACGCCATCAGTAGCTTCCTCACCAACTATAGGAGCACCATCAGTAGTGCTCGGAGTGCCATATGGGCCAACATCCACCTCATGGGCCCGTTGCTATCTCATTTCCTCATCAAGTATCGACTTTCTCGTGGCCTCCTCTGATTGTTGACGCTCATTCATCTTCAATCTGTGATCCTCATCAGCATCAAAAGTGTGGTCAGAGGGGTGGCGCTTCCCTACAGCACGAGAAGAATCTAGTGGTGGCATAGTATCACCGAATAGAGCAGTCATCACCACCTCATCATCCGGTGCCGTAGGGGAAGACTTTAGCTCAGTCTCAGTAGGGGTTAGGAGTGCAGCAACATCAACACGGAGGCTAGCCAACTCCTGCTGGAAGGTGATCATATCAATGGTTAGGGATGGCCTCTCCACTACTCTCAACTTGAAAGAATCCAGGCGCTTATGAACGGCCTAAATCTTTTGATCCATCATCTGCTAGATCCTCGCCTAAGACTCTGCAATAGAGTGTTGTATCCATGGCTTCATATGATGCAGAAGTGTGGCCATCTATGTCTCATGCTTTTGAAGTCTAGCTAGAGGAACGGGAGTGGACCCTGAAGAGGGAGTAGCTCGGGATAAGCTAGGGGCCTGACTAGTGGCCGAACACGGTGGAGCTTGGGCATCCGTTGTAGGGGCTGGAATGGCAGTGTCATCAGCCTTATCATCTCTACATCTGCTGCAAGATCATCACCCAAAGGCAGTACCTCAACTTGTGGCTCCCTCTGAAGTACAACTAAGTTGGCATCATCCCAAATGAGGCTGATGTCCAGAGTCTTGGTCGCATCAAGCAACCGGTTGCAATGCCAAATGGGTACAGAAGCATCCCTGCAGAGCTAAAAAATAAGGCACAGGAAGGACAGCGTTGTGGTGGCGTTGAAGGCCCTCTCATGATCTCCGCAATTAGGACACTGGCAAAGTCAATGTCCAAACCCTCCATAATGGCTGCCAGCATCACGGCCCGATGCCATGTAACCACATTGTCCGCCTAAGTCGGGGACAGTGTATTCCGAACCAACAATAAGAAGAACTTCACAGTGAAGCTCAGTGTAGCCTTCCTAATACCCATGCTAGGAGTACGAACCCACTCGGCGCGCTCTCCATCCGTAGCAATATGACTTCCTAACCACCTCAAAAGTGTCTCCCTCTGCTCAACATCTCTCTAGAAAGACCCGCTCTGGACAATGCCCATCCTGCAGTCATATTTTGTCTATTAATGGGAAGAGTGTGGGAAAGGCCATACATAAACTTGTGAATCGTGACCTCTGAGATGTCGACTGTGCAACCCCACACTAATTTGGACTGAAGTGGAGGATTAGATACGGGCTTGGCCCATTTACAGATGGATTTTTTTATGGTGGTAGCATAACAGGCATAAAACTCTATGACTATCTCCTCGCTGTATTTCCCAGGGTTTCGTGCCATCTACTCACATCGGTGTTTCTGGAAGAGCTCCTTAATAACTGGTGCAATATGAAGGTTGCCTGGAAGGACCCTACGCTTCTCAGTCACGATCCTGGTCATCATCCGGTGCTAATTCAACATCGTGCCATTCTTATAAATGTGATACTGGCTGGGGACACACCATTTGTTCGGCTCATCAGCCTTGGGTGCAGGCTCAAGTCTAGTTGGTGTCAGGCTTTCTCCTGTGCTATCGGCATCAGATGAAGAAGTGGTACTGCCGCTAAAACTAGATCCAGACTGTGACTCGAAGCTAACCTACTAGGCTATGTTCCTTGTAGTGCCGGGGGTCGTGGGGAGACCCTGGTGGCAGGTGGGACATAATATGTATCACTGTCCGCCTCTATCATACATCTGGAGGGGGCGACTGACTTTGACATTGGTACCTCGTGCATAGGTATTAGCTTGCTTTGGAGCCATAGTACCTTTGGAAGCTAAGTTAGTACCAAAATAAAATAAAAAGACCCACAAAATAATTTTAGAACAAGACTCGGTCTCAAGAAAAAAAGTAAAAAATTTACAAGATTGTTGTTGAACTAGTAACCCACGGTGGGTACCTACGGTCCGTCAATACAACGACGGCCTGTGGGTACCCTCCGTAGGTTAGAGTACCAAAAGTTGGGTCACTGATGTGGGAACCACAGATGTGCAGAACAGTCCGTCGATGGAACGATGGACCGTAGTCTACATGTGGTTCTACACTTAAGAAATATTGTGTGTGCCACTGGTCAACGGACCTACACCTACGGTCCATGTGTTGTAGTCGAAGGTCACTTCTATGCCAGGTTTCAGACTTTAAACTCATACTGAATGCCATATTTCAACAAACACACCATCAAACTAGGCCTACACATGCATTTCAACATATATTTTGGTAGTTTGTCATCCCTAGGGTTGTGACCAGTTAATTTTATTCACATTTACACAAATCCATTGAACAACCCTAAGTCAAAACTTCCAATTTAGACTTATTAACCGATTTATGTGGTTTTCATTTATAACACACTCACATACTATCATTCCAAAGGTACTTCTAACTATAATTCAACATTAAAATAAAAGATTAACAACCCAAGGTCAAGTTGCAACTTCGTGATTTCATGGTTTAAACAATGAACATCGAATTCATAGGTAAGGTGAGATCATTTACCTTACAAGTAATCGAAGTGGGTGAGTGTGTTAGTTTAATGAATTCCTTGAACCTCTTTGCTAGCCTTTGACGCCAAACCTGGACCTTGGAATCGTTGGGGAAGAAAATGGAAGTGATTAGGGAGAGAAATGGGAGATATGGGAGATGGAGGATTGATATGGGAGTTTTGGGAGTGATTTGGGGGTGATTAATAGAGGAATATGGGGTGCTTGCACGGTTGTAACGGTTTGGCAGAAAATATGGTAGGGGAAAATGTTTTAAACATGAAGAGTTTTAATAAAAAGGGGTTCGGGTTGGGTAAGGTAGAAACCCTACGTTGGACCCACGAGACCCCGTCAACTGTCTGTTGGTTGACCTACGGACCATTGGTTGGGTCCATAGGTCACTTTGATATTTAGAAAAAATAGAAAATGTACCTGGGATCTACGAACGCAATCCATGGTCCATTGATTGACCAACGGACCATCGATGGGATCGGTAGACCATTGCACAACTATTTTCTGCAAATTTTTCCTTTTTATCCCTGCACACATAGCAACCATTAGGACTTTCTTTTTTTATATTCTGGACACTTTTTAGACACGAACCCTAATCTATATCTAGCCAACACTAAAACATAAAAATAAACCTTAATTTATAGCTACAAAAATCAAAAGATAAACAGAGCGTGGTACACTCTGTCTAATGCAACAGCCCTATGAAGTAGTGTCTCAACTCCTTAATGGCATGACCAAGATAAACAAAGCGTGGTACACTCGTAAAGACAAAGTCTCTCCTCTCACCTTTAGAATGGAAAAAGAGCAGATCGAAAAGGATCAAGAGAGAGACCCAAACATGGCTAAAAAGATGACCCAGCTGGACCTCTTGGCAAAAAATGTTATGGGCAGTGGTATGAAGAGTGTTAATGCTTTGGATGTTGGTGGAGTAAACCCCAAAGAAGCTCAGTTTTAAGTGTTGTACAATGAAGAAGTGAACTTTCTACTTAATCAAGGAGGTGGATATCGAGCAAACTATCCAAGGCCGGGTGGAAACACGGGTTGGAATAGATATGGGGGATGGAGAGACCGTGAAAGAGATTGGCGTGATTGTAACGCTGCTTGGAAGGAAAGAGAGGGTGACAAGGACAGGTACATCCCACCCTATGAGCGTCAAAAGCCTAAGGAGTCATAAAATGTTCGTACGAAAGACATATTCTCACGTATCCTCAACAAAGTTGAAGGGTCGGACAAAGTGTTGAAAGAGATGAAGGAGGATTTCTCTACACTTAATCAGAAGGTCAATACCCATTCCATGTCAATCAAATAGTTGGAGACCCAAATAGGTCAGATTTCTTCTCATTTGAACCCAAAGCCAAAAGGGGGCCTACCAAGTGATACCTTAGAAATCCTGAAGAATGATCCGTAAAAGGGTATTTTTGTCATGCCACAATGTTAACTAAGGCGCTTCTCGGGAGGCAATCCAAGTTTTTAATGCTTTAGTTTTTGTTTTTTAATAACAGGTGTTGATAATGCATCTTGAAAAGTGAAAGTGTTGGAAAATGGATAGTATGGCGAACCAAAGTCCAGTCGGCGACACGCCGAACAGGTCGGCGAGCCCCGACTTGGACCTCTGTTGGAATCACCAAGATTGAAAAGGAACTCTGTAAAACTCGGTGAGCTACATGCTTACTCGGTGACTCACCGAAAAGGTCGACGAGCTCGACTTTGTCCGTCATTTGAACCCCCAAATTGCTAGGAGTCCTGTAAAAATTGGTGAGGTAAAATATCACTCGGCGCATTGTTGAGTGGTTCGGCAAGTATGACTTACTCTACCAAAGGGAGCGCGGACTGAAAGGTTTTGAAGGCCAAACGACTTAAAGTTTCAAAATCCTTCATCTTTTACCATTTTAAACTCCCGCACCCTCTCACCCGACTTTAGATCTATCATACTTTCTTGTTTTTTGCCTCGTATCTTGTGAATTCTTTGCTCGGATTGTGGAACTTTTCTGCCTAGCTATACAACCCTTATTTTCTCCTTTAAAGGATTATTTTTTTCGAATGCCATACTTTAAATATGTTGTTGAAATAGAATTCAATAGGTAAATTGTTGTTGATTGTTTTTGGGTAGAATGTTTTAATTGTGTTTAAGTGTTGGATTGCCCATAATTTGTTTAAATTAATGCCTAATTGCCTTAAATTGATCGATTCCCATGTTGTGCTTGTCTTAAATTGAATCTAAATTGTTGGGTTGCGGTGTATATGTATTGGGTCTATGGGGTGAAGTCTAAGTAACCCCAAATTGTGCTAAATGACGTAATTTTCCCAATGATGAAGCGTCTAACGTAATTCTTAAAGGTAAAAGACGTCAAATGGCAAATTTTGGCCAAATCAGGGGAAGTCTGAGTACCCCGAGGGCATGGGTAGTATGGATCTAACCTTAGTTGCATAGTTTTTGTGTTTAATTTTGTTTTCGTGGGATGCGGGCTCATTTTGAGAAATGAGATTGAAACAGGCACGAAGTGTCATTTGGCAAGCAAAGTCGGGCTCGCCGAGTGGTTCGACGGTTCGTCAAAGTCCCCCACATATCGCCTTTAATTTCTAAAATTGGTTGAGTTAGTTCTTTAACTCTCAGCGAGATTCTTGAGCTCATCGAAATACCTTCTTGATCGCCCTTCTGCTCCCCTAAACCACTAAAATACACTCTAACTTTCGGCGAACTACTTCTAGCTCAGCGAATGGTGTCGGAGATTCGTCGAATGGCCCTATGCATCGCCGACCTATCTTGAATATTGAAAATTTTTGTGCTGGTACTTTTAGCGAGCCCGATCTGGCTCGCCAAAGTGACTCGGCGACTCACCGAACGATTCGGAAGTCTTTCTGTAATTTTTCCTGACATTTTTCTTAGTGTTTCTTCATTTTTTTGCAGAAATGGCTAAACCCAAAGTGTCACATAGAGACATGAAGCCCCGTAAACGGGCAAGAGGAATAGTTATAAATGAGGATGCAGTTGCATCAAAATCAAAGGTATCCAAACTCCCTACAAAGGGAGGCAAAATCACAGGAAAGGGCAAGGTGCCCGTGGTTGAGTCACCAGAGACCAGCTCGAACAGTGAAGGAGTCTACAAGACTCACCTCACTTCATCATACAATAAGGGAGAGTTTCATGATTCTTAGGCTTCCATCTCTGAGTCTGAGGATGACCAGCTTTTACAGGAAGGAAGAGTTGAGCTTCGCTCCAAGGGAATGCATGATCCATCCAAGATCCCGATGCCTCAGACTCCTCCTCTAACTTCAGCACAGACTGTGGTCTAGGCATCACCGGTACAGGGTCCTCCTCCCCAGTCTCTCAACAGACGAAAGGCAGAGGGACTGAGGACTATTATTGAGGAGAAGAGATTGACAACAGATGGTGTGGTAGACAGGTATTCAGAGATATAGAGCACCCTCATGTCCCACAAACTATATATTTTCACTAAACCTCAAGGCCCCTACATTCCTAATTAGGTTCCGGAGTTCTACTCGGCCTACAGAGACTTGGTGCCATAAGGGAATAGGAAGGACAGTCCCTTCAAACAAGTTGATTCTGTGATAGTCTGGAGTAAGATGGTGAAATATGATAGTAGGGACATAAATGTCGTTTTGGTATGTACTTATAACTTCATGCATAACTACCAGAATATGATCTGGACATGGACTCGGGATGACTTAAAAGGTTGGCTGACTCCTCTTCTTTCTGATAGCACCCCAATGTGGATTGAGGTCAGAGTGCCAATAGAGAAGAAGGATCTCAATGTGGCGGCAAGGTATTGGTTTGGGTTTAGTAGCAGCATGATCATGCCATCCCAGAACAAGTCTATCCTGTGCCACCCAAAGGTGGCCTGTCTTGGATCTATTATTGCTAGAAAGAGCCTCAATCTAGGTTTGATCATTGAGCAGGAGATGTCCATGAAGGCCAAGAAGCACCAGACATCTCTTTCCTTTCCAGTGTTAATCACCGAGTTGTGTAGACGAGCCCATGTTCCTCGAGATGAGAAGACAGATGTGGAGGTGATGACAGACATCTGGCGTATTGAGGCTGAGTACCAAAAGGATAAGTCTGAGAGGAAGAGGCAGCCCAGTGGGCACTTCCTATACACTACCTACAGAGACAGTCATGCCTACTCCGGCCATTGGGCCTTCAGGTACTTCTAGTTCCTCTCCTTCCGACATCCCTGTCACTTCTGGTACTCCCCCACCCCCTAGATATGTTGCTGGTACTACTACCTCCAGGCCCCTGATCACCCACGCCATGCTTCTCAAGATGGGGCACCTAGCCTATTCTGCAGATATACGTGCCTCCCGGCAAGAGGTCAGGGTTCCCAAAATGATTGAGAGAGCTCTTACTGCTGCATTGACGCCTCTCAGGGCTTGTATTGATACCCTCACAATGAGAGTAGAGTTTTGTGAAAGAGGACATGGTGCTACTAAGGAGGTGACAGCCTTGAAGGCCGATGTTGCTGAGCTGAAGAAGGATGTGGACCATTTGAAGTCCAAAATTTTACCTCATTATTTGGGACGGTGGAGATCCCAAATGATCCAAGTGCAGATATTCCTTCCTACTCTGAGGTGTCTCCGGCTACCACCAGAGATGATATTAAAGCTGATGTTGCTGCTGCTGAGTCTGAGGCCAAGACAAATGAGGAGCAACTTTATGTGTACGAGGAGGCTATGTATGCGGATCTGGATGGCTTGGAGAGCGCCAAGTTCGACACAGCTACATAGGCCTCCCTGAGGGATACTTCGATGGTGAGCTACAGTAGAGCTAAGGTTGATGAGACACTAGGCACTGATGCCCAGACAGATAGAGTGGCTGAGATGCAAACTTCACCAAGGGTTAGCCTGGCAGGATGACTTTTCCCCTCCCTCGTTGTTACCTTTTTATACTTTGCTTCTGTTTTAGTTGCATTTGAAGACAACTGCTTATTTTTGTTGGGTGGGGTGAGGTATTTCCATACCTACCTCTTTGGGTTGTGTTGTGAATATTAGTTCTATTTTGATGATGTTTTGTGAATACTGTGCATATTGGTTTTGATCAATATCTTGGTTGTTGAATTGTGTTGGGATGTTCTTAGCTTGTGGCTCATTGTTTTGAATTGAAAGCGGTTTTTGAACCAATTTTAAAAAAATTTACCACCTTTTGTGTGTATGAATTTGGTTGCTCTTATGCAAATTTGAGTGTCGATTGTGATCAATATCGATGACTTAAATAGTGCTCTTAATCGAACAACAAAATGAATGCACGACTACGAAGAGGCAAACGAAGTTACATAGGCAATCTGTGAACTTTTAGCATCTCATTGTGACTAGCCGGTTGTCAAGAGTCTCTTGTGATGAACATTGCATGCTAGCTAGAAATTGTGGAGTCTGGTTGGATATTGGTACCAATGCCTTATATGGTGAGGTCTTCTTTAACATTGTATTTGATGACACCTAGAACTTACCCCGTTGGTCCGATTGATTGAGTGAAGTGAACAATTGAAATGATCTTAGGCAAGAATTTTGAAGAGTGAACCAAATTTGACAATATACCTCTTTGTGGCTAACCTTTTGAGATATGTGAACCTATCTTGGTATGAGGTTTGGTAAGAAAGGGAAGCTTAGTCCTCGATATGTGGGCCCATATTAGATTTTGAGACTTATTGGTAAGGTTGCCTATGAGTTAGATTTTCCAAATGAGTTGGCATCAGTGCATCCAGTTTTCCATGTCTCTATGTGGAAGAAATGTGTTGGTGATTCGACATCCATAGTTTCCTTAAAAGGTTTGGGAGTTAAGGAGAATCTTTCATATGAAGAAGTTCTGGTTGAGATTTTAGACAGGTAATGTAATGACCCGGGAGCATCCCTTAGCCGTTACATGCGTATTCGACCTATCGAAGGTCTTATACAAGCCTTAGCATTCATTTATCGCATTCGGTAATAAAAATTGTAAGGAATAAGAACACTTTTTAAAAACAAATCCATAATACTTATAAAGTCTTTCAAATGTAAGGAAGTAGAATTTCTAAGTCTCATGTACCCTTAGACACGAATAGAACATTTCAGGGACACGGCCCTTTACATCAATAGAAAAAAATAAGTCTTATACAATGTCTAAGTGGAAATACTAGAAAGATAACAACTATGTCCTCGAATATATGAGGACATACCAAGCTTCTTGAGAAGACTCAATATCCCAAGCTTCCTCAAAAGATCTCCTCACTTCCCACCACCTATACTTATAACAATAGAGAAATATGGAGTTAGTACAATAAGTACTAAGTATGATGACCATGCAAGAAAACATGCACAATGGACATTTACAAGGAATGTATGCTTTTAAGACCTTCTTTAACAAACCTTTACAACCACAAGCATAAACCCACATTTCAAGTCACCATTCACAATTAAGACCATATTCACATCATTTACAACTCAATTAATTCAAGTGCACAATACTTAAACAAGATAGTAAAGTAATTCCTTCATTACCATTTAAGCCTCTATCTGAAGTCACCCTAAGCCACACTTAAGTGAATAATGAAGTGACCGCCCATACAACCTCTTCATATACACCTAAGTGTTCCTAAGAGTTACCATAGACAGGGGTCTTATCATTACATTATAACTCACTAAGTCAACATTCTTTATAAAACCATTTAAGAGACACACAAACATATAGGGGACAATCACATAATAGCCCTAAGTCTTAGGGAACTCACTTTAGCATCTTTTAAGCCTACTCGTGCCATATGTAGATAGCATCCCATACTACTACCTACACGTTGTAGAACCTATCCAATACTAGAGTGCACATCCCACATGATGGAAATAGGCCTTAACCGACATAGACCACACTAGCAAGGTATGAAATCCGGAGTCTATCCTACTCCGTGGAGGTTGTTCTATTTGCCAAGGGTAGAACTAAAAGCAACCCATGTTGGCACATGGTTTAAGAGATGTCCAAGGATGTTCATTGTGCCTAATCTCATCCTCAACTAGGCCACCATCCTAACCACATCCACTCGGTGCTTAGCCTTGGTTTCCATAGAGTATTCAATCACATATGTACTAGAGAGGGTTCCTTTTCTAGTTCAACCAATTCATAGTACCTCTTCCCAAGAAAGGCCCCATTTCTTAGTCATAGCCAATCTAGGTTCATAAGGTTAGCTCATTTGACTTTCTTAGATAAGGATTTTCATGCCGTTCCAGCTCCATCTATCTCTAAGTCTATCATTTCACTCAAGAAGGGAACATCGCCCTAAGGCCCATCCTTCAAGGTTATACATTCACATATAGGAACCTAGACTTACTCATGAAAAGGGTACCATGCTAGGTCTAGCCTAATCAAGACATAGTCTAAGAGTCCTCTTTCTACCATTCATGGAAAGGGCACCAATTCTTAGTTCTAGCCCACTTCACAGATTCATACATTCAAGACTTTAAGTAACAAGGAGAGACACTTTAGCCTACCAACCAAGTCACAACATTATCATTTAAGGATACTTCATAATCCAACATCATCTCATATATACATCATGAGAAAAACCTACTTTAGATCACAATGCTATCCACTTTACATAGGATCATCACAAGGTCACATAAACTCATTCACATCGTACCTTCACACATGTAGCTTCACATAAAACTTTACATATAGCTTCATATAGGACTTTACATATAGCCTCATTTATATATATAACAATACAACAATATAATAACACTCATATATTGCCCTTCATGGCCTCAATTCCCAATAATACCACACAAGAATAAGATATAACACTTCCACCAAAGGTGGGTTCAACCTACCAACAACAATCAATTTCATAAAGAGAATTCAAGCTTGCTTACCATAATCCAAATCCATAGCCAAAATCATCAATACTTCACCCATAAGGCTTACCACCCTTAATTCATCCATTATCAATAATTAATCATAAATAAACATTTAAACAACACAAGAGATATCAATACAATTCACTTTACACATAATTCCATCAACTTTGAATTTATAGAAATAGATCCACTTCATAGCAAATTTAGGGTTTTAGTGAAAACATGGATTCTTGAAGAAAGTTCATATAAAATCATCAATTCTACTTTAATTCACCAATATAATGCTTTTGGAAACAATTTATCAATGAACCCATGCTTAGAATATAAATAAGGCTTTTTGTTCTTTGAAGACTTTTGAAACCCTTTTGAATAGACTCCTTGAAAGAAAGGAAAATCAAGGATCAAGGGTCACCATACCTTAGAATTGATGAATCCCATGAAAATTTGATGAAGAAAGATTGAAATCTAAAACCCTAGGTTCCACTTCTCCTTCTTCCTTGAGTTGAGAGAGAAATATTGAGAGAGAAGAACTTTGGGATTTGATTTGGGAAAAGAGAGTAAATGACTTGTTAAAAGACTTAAAACCTTATATATTTATCATATAAACCATTTAAAAACAACACAACATAATAAACAATTAAAACGAAATTACTTAAAAACCCTTCTCTTGAGGCAGCCCGTCAGGGACCACGCCCAACTAAACGGGTCGTGAGGGGCACCACGGCTCGTGGTGGTGCCCGTGGTCCTTGAGGCAATGAGCCTCCATCACTTGCCAAGCCCTCCAAGGCCAAGTCAAGTTCACGGAAGCTCCCACGATCCGTGGTCAAAACCACGAGTCGTGGTGATGCTCGTGAACTTGAAGGCAGTGGCTTGGCTAAAAGGGCTTGCAAGCTTTGCCACCAGGTGACCTTCACGGCCACTTTTTACGAGCCGTGTTCATGACCACTGGCCGTGTAGTGGTCCGTGGTCATGGGGCAGTAGCTTGGCCAAGGTTGAGCAAGCCTTGTCCCCTTGGTTTGGGACATGCCTCTTCCTTAAACCATCATTTAAAAACACCTTTTTAACATAGAGTCTAGCACGTGCCTTGATGTTGACTCACAAAACTCTTTTAAACACAACTCGGGACAAACATACTCCATCAAAACACATGTGAAACTCTAGTTCTTTCTACTTTATTTTGAGAGACGTTATAGGTAAGTCAAGAAGTTGAGGAAGAAGTAGCTTCCGTGAATGTGTTATGGACCAATCAGTTAGTTGACGGTGCTACTTGGAAGGTCGAGGCCGATATGATGTCCCGATATCCTCATCTCTTTCCTTCTACTCCTACTCTAGCTTGAGGTAATGAGTTTCTCATGGTCTATTCTTTGTTTTCGAGTCATTTATTTTAGGTGTTTCCATGGTTTCCTTACTATGCATGATTTATGATGTCATGACCCAGGGGTACACCCTAGATGTAACATGGCGTACAAGACTCCGAGAGGCCTCACGTAAGACACTTAGCTTTCATAGTCAATATAATAGAAAAATTGGTAAAATTTAAAACCATTTTCAACACAATCAAAGTTTTATAAAACGAAGCAGAATTCTCATACAATTGTCTCAAAACCATCTAATACAAAGACTCTTGGGACACAGCCCATACAAAAAAATTCAAAACATAAAAGCAAAGAAACATAAGGAAATGGTGGCCAACTCCTCGAATGCTATGAGGACTCACCAATCTTCAAGTCTCACCACTACTAAGATCCTAGCCACGAGGATGAGAGTCGGGAAAGTTGGACCCTACATTTGGATAAGTAAGCAGGGGTATGCGTTAGTACAAGAATGTATTAAATATGATAGCTTGCATAAACATCAACATAAACGTAAGAGTTAGACAATATAAGTCATAATCATAATCAATGCACATAACAGATAATAACAATTTATAAGGAATACTTCTCAAGTAACCTCAAAGAATACTTAGCCAAGACATGGGTAATCCTCCACTAGTCTTGCTCATCATAGAAGGCAACATTAGCAATCATCCAAGCTCATCACCTATCATTCTCCTCTTTAGCTTATCTTTTATAGACATGGGAATCACCTCCTTGCCTTCCTATAAAGGCTAATGGGTAGTCGTCTCTTGCCTTGCATAAATGGTCATGGGTACTCGCCTCCATGTCCATCTTATGGGATCATAGGTATTCGCCTCCATGCCCAACATCATATGACATGGGTATTCGCCTCCATATCATTCTATAAGGAATCAAAGGTATTCACCTCCGTCCTTTCATTATAAGACATGGGTATTCGCCTCCACACCTTTCAATATAATATATGGGTATTCATCTCTACATCTATCTATAAGGGAACATGGTTATTTGCATCCATGTCCAATATAAGGGAATAAGGGTAATCGCCTCTTACTCTCCTCTTATGAATATGGGAAATTTCCTCATATCCTTCTCATCTAGAGGTCATGGGTGGTCACCTCTTGCCTCATCTATTTCTTAGCATATTTTTCTAGATTAATTTTAGCTGAGCAATCCTTTCAACATAGAATCATTCAATGTGAGAAAGCCTTCCACATTCATACTTAAGCAACTAATGTGGGATCTATCCCTTTCTCAACAATTACGTCAATAATCAACTATTCATAGCATAAGCTTTACTATCAAAGCACTACATCTTATAATCATCATATATGCTTCAATCTCAAGCAATTCTAATGTATCTCATCAATCCTATAAGAATACATCTAAACCCACAAATTCTCCTTTCATGGCATCAAACCCATTTATATCAACTTCAACCTACAAACATGGGTTAAGCATGGTACATGTTAATTCATCCTAAAAACATGTAATCCTCTCAATTTAATCATAAACAATCATAATCCACTCAATTGAATCAACATTCATCAAGACCCACAATATTAGAAGAAAACCCCAACTCAAATTGGGGAATTTCTACTTTCCAAATGGGGAATCTTGGGGGCTCCATGGCTGAAAAGCCATCATACCTTCATATCAAATCCCACAAATGCTAGAGTAATAGAGACTTGACCTTTACCCTAGATTGAACTCTTTCTTCTTCTTCAAATTCTCGAGAGAGAAATGTTTAAGAAGAAGAACTTGGGATTTCTTTTGGGTTTTGGAAATAATGACTTGAATGGGTCAGTTTTTGGGTTAAAATCACTTATATAGGGTTCCTAGGCTTGGGTAAAATGACCTAACTATGATTTAATTAAAACCGAAAAAGACCCAAAAACCGTTGAACTAAAACTGCCGAACCACCACCACGCTTGGCTCTACAAGCCATCAAGGGTTACACGGCCTATAGTGGTTCCCGTGGTCCTTTGACCAGTAGCTAGGATTTTCCACCCCTCAACCCTAAAAACCAAACTCTTTTCTACGACCCCTCCCACGGCCTGTAGTAACCTTCACGAGCCGTTTAGTGGTTTGTAGGAGGGTCTCCATTTTGGGCTGCCTAGGGAGCTCACTGCCTTACCTCCATTGGAACTACCACGAGTCATGGTGTCCTTCAGGATCCGTGTGGACTTCATGGAGGGTGCCAAGGCTCAAATTCTAGGATTGTGACCTCTCCCTTGGACCTTGCTTAGCTACTAGGTTCTGAGGTGTTACATTATCTCCCCCTTGGGAACATTCGTCCTCTAATGGAATTCTAGACACCTTTTGAAAGTAAAGACTCAATACTAGCAGCCCATCATGCATGCAATCTCAACTAAATGCACAAATCAAGGAGGAAACATCGACTCCAAGATAAACATACTAAATGCACAAAAAGGAAGGTAGGAACTAGACCTAGCAACCATTATGCATGAAATTTTAAGATTCCTCATATTCAAGGAGGAACTACCATCTCCAAGATAAAAGCATGATCAACACAATCCCATGGAGCCTATATGCAATTCATTCTCAAAATCATATCTAAAGCATGTTCAATAATTCATCTCATAAAGTCTATAGGCACTTAATGCAAAATGACATGAGGAAAATCAATCATGTAAAACTCATTTTCTTTCAAAACACAAGTTTTTCATGAACATGCACAAAATAAGGAAATCATAGGAATATCTCAGACACATGACACCAAAACAAAGAGTAAACCATGAGGGACTCATTACCTCAAGCTAGAGTAGGAGTAGAAGGAAAAAGATGGGGATATCGGGACATCATATAGGCCTCGGCCTCCCAAGTAGCACCCTCAACTAAATGATTCCTCCACAATACTTTCACGAAAGCAACTTCCTTGTTTCTCAACTTCATAACTTGCCCGTGTAAAATATCAACCGGAGCTTCCTTATAAGAAAGATTTTCATCAACTCCTAGACCTTCTAAGGGAACTATGGATGTCGGATCTCCAACACACTTCTTAAGCAAAGCGACATGGAAATCGGATGCACTGATGCCAAATCATTACGCAAATCAAGCTCATAAGCAACGTTACCAACACATCTCAAAATTTGATATGGGCTTACATAACGGGGACTAAGCTTTCCTTTCTTCCCAAATTTCATTACACCCTTCATGGGTGAGATTTTCAAGTAAACCCAATCATGAACATCAAAGTCAAGATCTCTTCTTCTAACATCGGCATAGGACTTTTGTCGACTTTGGGTTGTTCTCATCCTCTCTCTTATAAGTCGGACTTCTCCATAGCCTCATGAACTAACTCAGGTCCTATCAAGGCAACTTCACCCACCTCAAACCAACCTATAGGAGATCTACACCTCCTACTATAAAGAGCCTCAAATGGAGCCATACCAATACTCGAATGGTAACTATTATTATAAGCAAACTCAATCAATGGCAAGTGATCATCCCAATTCCCCTTGAAATAGATGACACGTGCTCTCATCATATCTTCCATAGTTTGGATAGTTCGCTCTGCTTGCCCATCGGTTTGTGGATGAAAAGTTGTGCTAAGCTTAACTTTAGTGCCAAGACCCTTTTGGAAAGACTTCCAAAACTAAGAAGTAAACAAAGTACCTCTATCGGAGATAATGGACAAGGGCACTCCATGAAACCTTACCATTTTACTCAAATACAACTTGGCATAGTCCTCCGTCGAATAAGAAACTTTGACTAGAATGAAATTGGACGACTTCGTCATTCGGTATACTATAACCCAAATCAAATCATGTTGTCACCGAGCTCGAGGCAAACCAACTATAAAGTCCATATTTAAATCTTCCCACTTCCAAGTAGGAATACTAATGTCTTGGGATACACCTCCTAGTTTTTTATGCTCAACTTTCACTTGTTGGCAATTAGTACACTTATCCATAAATCCCGCAATATCCTTCTTCATCCCATTCCACCAATAGACCTCCCACAAATCATGGTACATCTTGGTGGATCCCGGTGAATAGAATATCGAGAACTATAGGCTTCTGACAAGATTTATTCCCTCAAGTCATCGACTTCCGAAACACACAAACGACCTTGATATCTAATTACACCATCTCCCCCTGGGAGAAAGCCTCAACAGACTTTCTAAGTACCGCTTCTTTCAATTCTACTAAGGTCAAATCAAGACATTGCTTAGCTTTCACCTCCGTCACAAAAGACAATTCGGAACCATCATGAACCATAACACCACCCTTGGTAGAGTCCATCAACCAAACACCCAATCGGGCCAATCTATGTACATCTCATACCAATTCTTTCTTATCTTTCTCTACATGGGGAACACTTCCCATTGATAATCGGCTAAGAGCATCCGCTACTACGTTCACCTTACCGAGGTGATAGAGAACACTCATATCATAATCCTTAAGTAATTCAAGCCATATTCTTTGGCGAAGATTCAGATCCTTTTGCTTAAACACATATTGTAGGCTCTTGTGGTCGGTGAACACATATACATGAACACCATACAAATAATGCCTCCAAATCTTTAAGGCAAAAACCAAAGCCGCTAATTCAATATCATGGGTAGGATAGTTCTTCTCATGAACCTTAAGTTGCCTTGAAGCATAGGCAATAAATTTCCCATTATGCATAAGCACACATCCTAACCCAATTTGTGAGGCATCACAATAAACCACAAAACCATTCGTTCCTTCAGGTAAAGTCAAAACCAGAGCAGAAGTAAGTCTCTCTTTAAATTCTTGGAAACTCTTCTCACATAATTCGGACCATATGAACTTGGCCATCTTTTGAGTCAAAGCTATCAATGGAGAGGTAATAGAAGAAAACCCCTCAACATATCTTCTATAATAACCAACTAAACCCAAGAAACTTCTAATATCCAAAGGAGTTAAAGGTCTAGTCCAACTCTTGACCGCATCCGTCTTCTTAAGATCTACCTCAACACCATTACTTGAAAAAATATGGCCAAGAAAAGCTACGGACCTTAGCAAAAACTCACACACGCTAAACTTTGCAAAAAGTTGTTGGTCCTTGAGAATTCTCAACACAATCCCCAAATGATTGATGTGATCATCCTCACTTCTCGAATAAATCAATATATCTTCAATGAACACAATTACGAACATATCAAGGTATTGTCTAAACACTCAATTTATCAAATTCATAAATGCCGCCAGAGCATTAGTCAATCCAAACGACATCACCAAAAACTCATAATAACCATACCGAGTTCTAAAAGACATTTTCAAAATATCATCCTCTTTCACCCTCGATTAGTGATAACCCGACCAAAGGTCAAGCTTAGAGAAGTAACTCGCTCCTTAGAGTTGGTCAAATAAATCATTTATTCTTGTAAGAGGATACTTATTCTTAATGGTCACCTTGTTCAATTGTCGGTAGTCAATACACATTCGGAGTTAACCATCTATATTCTTAACAAACAAAACTGGAGCACCCCATGGATAGATACTTGGTCGGATGAAACCCTTATCCAACAAATCTTTCAATCGTTCCTTTAATTCCTTAAGTTTAACCGAAGCCATTCTATAAGGAGAAATAGAAATAGGTTACATATCTAGAAAGAGATCAATACCAAAATCTAATTCCCTTTTTGGAGGAATACCTGGTAGATCATCTGGGAACACTTTCGGATACTCATTAACAACAGGGACCAACTAAAGATTAGGGGTTTCAGAATCCATATCCCTTACCCTAACTAGATGGTACATTCAACCCTTACAAATCATCCTCTTAGCTTTAAGACAAGCCATAAACTGACTCTTAGGCATAGAATTTTCCCCCTTCCATTCTAGGATAAGCTCATTCGGAAACTGAAATTTGACTACACGGGTTCTACAATCAATAGAATCATAACAAGAGTGCAACCAATCCAGAATAGCATCAAAATCTAGCATATCAAGCTCTACCTAATAAACAAGAGTAACTCTATGGCATATCGAAATGGGACACTTTCTATAGACCCTCTTAGACATAATAGAATCACCAACAGGAGTAAAGACAGAAAAAGGATCTAACAACACATCAGGGAGCACATCAAATCTCATAGCCACATATGGCTTCACAAAATACAAGGTAGCACCGGGCTCAAGTTAAGCATAAACATCAACTTGAAAGACTTTCAATGTACCAGTAACCACATCGGGAGAATGCTTTTATTCACCACAAGTCTGAAGTGCATAAAACCTATTTTTCTTAGGAGAACTAGTACCCGAACCACTTGTACCGAATAAAGGATAGAGTTGTGCCCTACGACGAATGTATCTCCCATTCTTAGCAACTGAAGGACAATGCCTTATCTTATGATCTGTCTTACCACAACCAAAGCAAGCATTGGAATCCGCTAGACATTCGCACGCATGCTTTCTTCAACACTTACCATAATCTGGGCAGTAAAACCCCACTACCATCTCCTTGAGGCTTAGGGTTAGACACCCTCTCTTTGTTGAACTTAGGAGCATTAGAGGAACCTTTCCCAAAAACCTTCATTGATACTTCGGATGACCATGTCCATCGGACCTAGCATAAGAGAAATTACCATCACCGGTCATAGACCTTTTCTTCTCCCTAGACCTCTCTTTAAGTTTCTCCTCTTCAATCTGTTGAGCATAAGTCATAAGACAATCAATATTCATGTCATGGACAAGCATAGTCGTATGACACTCTTTCACTACCGATTCGATCACACCCAAAATGAACTTGCTCATCCTTGCCCTAGAGTCGGCAACTATAGAAGGAACATATTTCAACAATTGAGTAAACCTCAAAGCTATTATTTCACACTCATATTTCCTTGTTAAAGATTAATGAACTCAAGCACTTTTGCCTTTATCATCGCAAGAGGAAAGAACCTATCAAGAAAAGCGTACTTAAACCTTTCCCATTCAAGGGAATCCACATCTACCAGTCTTGCTTCCTTCCGTTGGTTGATCCAAATTTGAGCAACCCCCTTAAGTTGATAAGCGGCCAATTACACCTTTTCCACCAGAGTCACTCTAATAATAGACAAAACCTTGTAAACCTCATCAATGAACTCTTGATGATCCACCTCAAACTTATAACCATGAAATTTTGGAGGATTCATCCTAGTGAAGTCCCTCACTCTAGATGCCTTTGTGCCCACATTTGGGTTCACAGGGTTCACAACTTCCCTATTGTCTTGGGCCGTCACAGCATGAGCCAATATTTGAAAAGAAGTCCTAAAGTCTAATTAAGTCACTTGCTCGGCCAGAAGGTCAACCGGAGCTTGAGAAGCTTGAGGAGGACCTCCTTGATCAATCTCTTCTCCCTCAGTCCTTCTAGAAAAAACCTTTCGAGTAGTCATATCCTTTAGACCATCTGGTAAAGATTAGGAGACAAACCTAATAGAGTTAAACCTATCGCACGACTTAGAGTAATGAAGAAGTGAAGTTTCCTAAACATCTTGTAGCCTCTTATTCATGAATGTGTCGCGCTTCACACTCATGAACAAGAGTCAACTAAACGTGGTATTGAGAAATCCTAGAACCATTCTAAACCTTATACTCTGATTACCAAGTTTGTCACAACCCAGGGGTACACCCTAGACATAACATGACATAAAAGACCCCGAGAGGCCTCATATAAGCCACTTAATTTCCATAGTCAAGATAATAGAAAAATCGGTAAAATTAAAAACCATTTTCAACACCATCAAATTTTTATATAACAAAGCAAATGTCTCATACAATTTTTTTCAAAACCATCTAATACAAATATTCTTGGGACACAGCCCATACCAAAAAAATCAAACAAAAAAGCAAAGGAACATAAGGAAATGGTGGCCAACTCCTCGAATGCTATGAAGACTCACCAATCTTGAAGTCTCGACTCTACTAAGATCCTAGCCATAGATATGAGAGTCAGGAACGCCGAACCCTACATTTGGATAAGAAATGTAGGCAAGAGTATGTTTTAGTACAAGAATGTACTAAATATTATCGCTTGCATAACAATCAACATAAACATAAGAGTTAGACAATATGAGTCATAAGCATAATCAATTCACATAGTAGATAATAACAACATATAAGGAATACTTCTCAAGTAACCTCAAAGCATAATTAGCCAAGACATGGGTAATCCTCCACTAGTCTTACTCATCATAGAAGACAACCTTAGCAATCATCCAAGCTCATCACCTATCATTCTCCTCTTTTAGATTATCTTTTATAGACATGGGGAATCAGCTCCTTGCCTTCCTATAAAGCTTAATGGGTAGTCCTCTCTTGCCTTGCATATATGTTCATGGGTACTTGCATCCATGTCCATCTTATGGGATCATAGATATTCTCCTCCATGACCAATATTATATAACATGGGTATTCGCCTCCACATAATTTTATAAGGAATCATAGGTATTCGCCTCCATGCGCTTTCATTATAAGATACGGGTATTCGCCTCCACATCTTTCAATATAAGATATGGGTATTCGCCTCCACATCTTTCTATAAGGGATCACGGGTATTTGCATCCGTGTCCAACATTAGGGAATAAGGTTAGTTGTACCGACCCTAAAAATGAACTAGTGAAACTAGAGCCTCACATGTGAGTTTGGAGTTGAGAACTTGATGAAATGATGAGAAATGATTGTGACGTCCGGAAACTAGTCATTTGAACTAGTGAGTTGTAAGGGTCAACTTTAAATGGTCATATCTTTTAGCTCAAAATAAATTAGGTGGACCTTTACCTATCCAATTAAAGGTCTTTGGGCCCTCTTTCCAATGCCACCGAGTTTGCCCAATTCCGACCTTGGAGTAAAAAGTTATGCCCGAAATATTGAAGCACTGTCAGGCTAAAGAAAAGGGCGAACTAAGACGGGAAGGGGCAGAATTTTTGAGTTAAGACTTTATGGGTCCTTAGTCCTTTTCCAAAATTGACCTTATGCTATTTTATTCTTTTCCTAGCAACTATAAGACCTTTTTATGATTTAATTCCTTTCATTTAAGTCACTCCTCTTAGAATTAAAAAGAAACCCATCTCCTTTCATATATTTCTCTCTAACTCAAGGAAGAAGAGGAGTTGGAGCTAGGATTGAAGATTTCGAGTGCTTCTTCTTCAATTTTCGTGGGTTTTCAACTTAGAGGTATGGGGATCCTTATCCTTGATTATTCTTTCTTTCAAGGAACCCATTCAAAAGGTTTTCAAGGTTTTTCAAATACACACAAAAACCTATTTCGATTCTAGCATGGGTTCTTGCATAAAAAGGTTTTAAATGATGATTTATATGGTTATTAATGATTATTAATGGTTTTTAGAAAGAAATTCCCATGAACCCATGTCTTCTCAAATTCTCTAAATTTGGCCTAAAGTGGGTGTATTGATTTTGTGTAATTGATGGACGATTATTGTGTAAATTATTGTGGACTGTTCATATATGTATTTATCTATGTGGAATTGTTAAGAATTGTTAGTGAATTGAAGGATGTGGGATGTTAGCCTTGAATGGACAAAATTGTGAATTGGTCATCATGTTAAATATTGGCTTATGCTTAGCTTAGCTTGTATAGTTGAATGTTGTTATTATCATTGTTATTGTATTGTTAATTGTTGGAATATGAGGATGATGAAGATAGCCATGGAAAGAGGGTAAGTTGATCAAACTTGATAAACATTGTATAATTGGCATGGAATTGAGTATTGTGGCTTATGGCCTTTGAAAAGGGTGGTAAGATGGCTTGATCTCTTAGTATTAATATAATTGTTATTGGTTGGTTTGATCCACCTTTGGTGGAGGTGGTTATTTGTTGTATTATTGTGAATTGAGGCCATGAAGGGCATTATGTGAATGTTATAATATTGTTGTATTATTATACACATATGAGGCTATATGTAAAGTCATATATGAAGCTATATGTGAAGGTATGATGTGAATGAGTTTTATGTGAAGCTATATGTGAAGGTATGATGTGAATGAGTTTTATGTGGAGCTATATGTGAAGGTATGGTGTGACTGAGTTTTATGTGATCTTGTGATGATCCTATGTAAAGTGGATAGCATTGTGAGTTAAAGTATGACTTCTCATGATGTATATATGAAATGATGTTGGATTATGAAGTATCCTTAGATGACAATGATGTGACTTGGTTGATAGACTAAAGTGTCTCTCCATGTTACTTAAAGTCTTGAATGCATGAATGTGTGAAGTGGGCTAGAACTAAGAAATGGTGCCCTTTCTATAAATGCTAAAAGAGGAATTCTAGGCCAAGACTTGAATCGGCAAAACTAAGAAATGGTGCCCTTTCATAAGTCTAGCTTTCCTAAGTAAATGTAAAACCATGAAATCGGTAGACCTAATGGTGGTAGCCCTTCTCATGTGTGAAATGATGAACCTTGGACCGGTAGGCTTAAGGCACCGTTAATGAAAAATCGGTAGGCTTAAGGCACCTTTCCAGGGGGATTTAATGAGCTATCCTTAATGAACCTTGATCGGTAGATCCTTGTGGTGCCCTTCTTGGTAGATGTGCTATGGGTCGGTAGACCTAATGATGGTGCCCTCTCTAGCACATACATGTGAATGAAATTACTTTATGGGAACTAAGGCTAAGCACCGAGTGGTTATGGTTAAGATGGTAGCTCTCCCGAGTATGAGGCAAGAGTACAATGAACATCTTTGGATATCCCCTAAACCATGTGCCTACATGGGATGTGTCCTAGTTCTACCCTTGGCAAGTAGAACACCTTCCATGGTGTAGGGTTTTATGACACCGGATTCCATGTCTAGCTCGGATGGTCTATGTCGGTTATGCCTATTCCCATCATGTGGGATGTGCACTCTAGTTATTGGATAGGTTCTACAACGTGTAGGTAGTAGTATG